>NW_006921650.1:262699-263617 GCF_000298275.1 Orycteropus afer afer | reverse complement strand
CAATGTATTATCTATTTCTGACAATTTAGTATTAATCTTCTGGATTTCTATCTGTAGATTTAGAATAATTTCTAATTGATTTCTTAGCTTTCCATTTGAAATCCATTACATAAATCTGTGTTTTAGCTGAGATGAGTCAAAATTTCCCAATAAACATACAAACAAAATTGTCGTAGACTGAAGCAACTTTGCTATTCTTTCAATATCAAAAATAACATTCATTAGGCATTTAGTATGTGCTAGATGCTTTGTGTGTAGTATTTTATTTAATCATTACAACAGCTACTACTTGTCTGTCAGTTCATTGTACTATGGTGGCTTACCTGTAGCTGTGAGGCTGGAGGCTATGTCACCAGTATTTCAAACATCAGTAGGGTTTTGACTGAGGAATAGCTGCCTCTTCAGAGTAGAGTTGACCTTAATGATGTAGATGGAGTAAAGCTTTCAGGACCCCCATTTGCTGATGTGGCATGACTCAAGATGACAAGAAACAGCTGTAAATATCCATCAATAATTGGAACTTGGAATGTATGAAGTATGAATCTAGGAAATTAGACGTTGTCAAAAATGAAATGGGACACATAAAGATCGATATCCTAGGCATTAGTGAGTTGAAATTGACTGGTTTTGGTCATTTTGAATCAGACAACTATATGTTCTACTATGCTGGGACCAATTGAAGAGCAATGACATGGCATTCATCATCATAAAGAATGTTTCAAGATGTACCCTGAAGTACAATTCTATCAGTGATAGTATAAAATCCATACACCTACAAGGAAGGCCAGTTAATACTAAAAAAAACAACACCAAACTCATGGTTGAGTCAACTCCAACTCATAGCAACCCCTCCTTGGGTTTCTGAGGTGGTATCACTATGGAAGTAGATTGCGCAAACTTCCTTCCAAGGAGTGGCTG
>NW_006921650.1:252504-258879 GCF_000298275.1 Orycteropus afer afer | reverse complement strand
GGTAAACTGTGGTCAATGACATGAGACAAAGTATATGTGAACTGCTGTATGGAAAGTGAATTTGCTTTGTAAATCTTCACCCAAATCACAATAAATTAAAAAAAGAAAAGAATTGTGAGGCTGGTGCAGGACTGAGCAGTGTTTTGTTCTGTTGTACACAGGGTTGCTACAAGTTGGAACTGACTTGACAGCACTTAACAACAACAATAACAACAACATTACAACAGCCTACCAAGAGGTACCACTATTATCTTGTTTTAGGAACATGAAAGAGAGAGGTTACAACAAACAAACAAATAAACTTATTTATAATCCTGTGGCTGTAAGTTTATTGCATGGAAAGTTTCTAAAACAGAAATTTCACACCCTGGAAAACAAAAGCAAAAAAATTGAGGCTTTAGATACCAGAATAATTTTTCTGTTGCTTCCTTTTGAATTCTTAGATCTAAAGACATAATAATTTTTTCTCTCTCTTAATTTTAGTGATTTGCTTATACCAACACTTTTCTTTTCCTTTGTCATTTTTGTTGCTAGATACCATTGAGTTGGCACCAAGTTGTATGTAGCAACCCTATGTACAACAGAACCAAACACTGTCCGGTCCAGCACCATCCTCATAATCCTTGCTATACTTGAGCCCATTGTAGCAGCCACTGTGTCAATCCATCTTATTGAGGGCCTTCCCCTTCTTTGCTGACCCTCCACTTTATCAAGCATGATATCCTTCTCCAGGGAATGGTCCCTTCTGATAACATGACCAAAGTTGGTGACATAAAGTCTGGCCATTCTTGCTTCCAAGAAGCATTCTGGCTGCACTTTGTCCAAGACAGATTTGTTCATTCTTTTCCTTTAATGAGTCTCATTTTTCTTTAAGATCTAATTGCTGGATTACATCTTAGGAAACGGAATTGAGATATGCTATATATCCATGCTTGACTGCTAACTGAAAGGTTGGTGGTTCAAAGCCACCCAGTGACAATAGGAACAAGAGTTGATAATCTGCTTCTGCAAAGACTGCAATCAAAAATAACAAAACCCTATCGAGCAGTTCTATTCTGTCATATGGGATCACTGTGGGTCAGAATCAACTTGATGGCACCTAACCACACAAAAAGAGAAGGGGGAATCCTTAGAATTGAAGCAAGGAAAATTCAAGGAAGATGCTCTAATAGAAAGCTTAATTTTATCTAATGTTAAATGTCTATAAGCAATTGGTCCCCACAACTAACTGATGATGGACTCAAATAAAACTGAGTGGGTGATCTTGTTCCACCACTTGCCTTCATTCTTTTCCCCTCCTCTTCACACACACACATACACACACACATGTATATATACATACATATGTATATGTGTATATATATATATATATATATATATATATAAATCTCATCCATCTGTCTACAGATTATTCTGGTAAACTTTTCATGCTGTTGCTTATCAAGGTTATGTGTAGGGTAGCCATAGAATGTATTGTCCAAACTAAGACACTTTTGCAAGTGAAAAGGGGATAGAAATAATTATACTAGGATAACAGGAATGAATTGTAATGGTCCTGGCCAACTTTTGATTTTGTGGGATATATTTAAGACTTCCCCAAGTCCTTTAGGAAGTCATTTTGGGAAGTACAGTCCACTAGTTTGGCATCATGGGAATTTGCCTGGTCAATAGAGCTGAAATTTTCTTGATGCCTTGAGGTTGAATTACTTGGCTTGTACAACAGGTTAGGGATGGTCAGGGACACCATCTGTGGTGTATAGGTTGTACCTGGATGAAGGGGAAATGGGAATGAAATCCGGTTGGCACTCTATTTGCACATCTATGTGCCCTGGTGAAGAGCTGATATCTGTCCTGAGAAAGGGGCATCTATTTCTAACTCACACAAAGGCACCATATAGACTGGTTAATTCCTTGAGTTCAAAAAAGTACAATCCTTCTTCTAATGTTTCCTAAGTATGGACTCTATATCCCTTACTTCATTTTGATTGTTATTTTTTTAATAGTCTTGGCAGAAATTATGCCTCTATATTTAAAAATAATTTAATCGTATTCACCCACATAATAGAAAACTTTAGGTAACTGAAACCTGAGGCTCCCAAATGCACAAAAGTGTACTGAAAGGTTTTGCTTTCCTTTCAGCTCACCCTTCCTAAGGATTGTCCAAATCTGGTGCCTAGGGAGGATAAATGCTTGTGCCTAAACTGATCCTGCATTAAAGGGATGCATTTCTTTTCTTCTGTGAGGTGTGCCACGTATAACAAAGTTATTACTCTTCTTGCCAAAGTTTCTTCAAAGGGTGAAACTTGCAGGACTATTACCTTTCACAAAACTTTTAAATATCATTCCTGCCCTTGTAGGAGGAATGACTATCTGGTGCGATTAATGTTGGACCATAGACCCAAGAACAATGAATGTTTCAAACACAAATTGCCTTTGAAAATTATAGTAACTATTCTGGGCTTGGGGATATTCATGTAGGAAATTAACAGAGCATTTTAATAAAAAAAAGAAAAACTCTTTGGTTAAAGAAAATTGGGTGAGGAATGCCAGTTTGTCTTTTAAATTGCTTGAACAGATCTGTCATAACAGACATTGCCCCAAATTGTGGAACCCTTCCCTTCTAACATCTTTTAATGGTAGTAGAACTTACAATGCCATAATTTCCTTTCATTTCTGACAGTGTTATACTATCTTTATAGACTTATACTGACAGCATTTCATCTTGACATCATTAGATCATCTCACCTGACTTTTGCATGGCGCACATCATTGCATTACTGTGGTGGTGTTATACAATTGCCAGTGAAATTGAATAGAGTATTAACATGATTAATGAAAAAAAGTTAGCACATACAGATATAGCATTCTCCCTTTGAAAGCATTTTATAGCTATTAATTAGTCTGCCCAACGCTCCTGGAATCCAGTGAAACTTACTGTTCCTATTATACCATGTGGGATAATGAAAAGGAGTAACTTAGACAATATTGCAGGACTAGGCAGTGGCTACATTTTTCTTAACTTCTTTGATGTGATTAGGCCTAAGAAAGTTGAATATAAAGATTTACAGTAACAAGTCATTGTCTTGAAAGGCCATACACATGGGGAAAATTCTGCTTAATTTGGGAATTCTACTTTTCCTAGTTTCCATTTATATGATTATCATAGAAATTAGTGAGAATTAATTCTACATTTTGTGAAGATTGGCTGTAGTATTTAAAATCTCCATCTCAACAAAATGGAATTGGTTGGGTTGGTAAGAGAAAAATTACTTAATTTTCATCAGGAAAGGATGTGATTTAAGGATGATATAGGAACAACTTTAGGACAATAGCAATTTTCATAGTTGAAAATATTTCCCCCATATTTTTTCTAAGGCAGTGGCTTACCAATGACATTCTAGAATTTGGACACTCACTGTGTAGGTAAAAGAAGATAGTCTGATTTTCTTTTTCTAAATCCCATAGATCACCTTGATTTTTAACTTTAAGGAGATGAAGTAAATTAATTGTATGAATTACTGTTTTTTTTTTTAATACTTTCTGAGCCTCAGTTTTTTCATTTGTAAAATTATGAAGATAATTACTTATTATAAAGATTATTGTGCAAGTAAAATGAGATGACAGATACAAAACTCTTGGTTCAGTGCTTGGGCAAAGTAGACATTCAATAAAGAGGAACAATTACTGTAGCTCAAGAGACTTTGACTGGCCTGGGAACTAGGTTGGAAACTTTGGTGGCTTGGGAGCAGGCCTTCTCAGGGGACATTTCTTCACTCTGAGCCCTTCTTCTGATAGTTTTCCATTGCCTGGATAGGGCAATATTCCAGAGTCTCAGGGATTATTATTTTACTTGGACACTCTCTGCAATGATTCAGCAGTGAAGGGAGTGGTGCCAGTGTGTGGGGCCTGTGGATGTATCAGAATCAGTTTGCCTAACTTTGACTAATATTATTTCACCAAATCTTTCCTCATTCACCTGCAAAAGGAGTAAACCAAATGAGAAGAAAACAAATGTTCACTTAATTGAAGAAAGTCTTAACTCCTGGAGTTACACGTATATCCATACGTATTAACCTACTTACAACCATACCTATTTTGTGACAGACTTATAATTTTTATCAAATGGCTTTTTGAAGTCAGGAATAGTGTTTCTTTTATAGCTTATGTACAAATTTCAGACTTTCCTTATATATTTGAATCTACTCTTCCCTCTCTACTGATAGTTTCACTACTTGTTCTAAGCCCTCCCCACCTCATGCCCTTTTATTGCAAGAGCCTCCAATTGGTCTTCCTACTGTTAGTCTCTCCGTGCTGGACATCATCCTTTTCACCCTATTAAGCCTCGCCAGGAATTGTTAATACCTATGAGATCAAGTCTGAACTCCACATCTTGGCATGAGAAGTGTCCAGAATCTTGCCTCAACCCTACCGACCCAGAACAACTCCTCCCTCTTTTTTGAGCTCCCAAAACAATTCCGTTGCTTCCATCAAGCTGATTTCCTCCTTATTCCCTGAATACACCACACGCTTTTCCTCCTCTACATCTTTGGTTATTCTGTCCTCTATATCGAGGTTCAGGAGGCTTGGTAGCACAACAGTTAAGTGCTTAGCTGTTAACCAAAAGATGGCAGTTTTGAACCTACTTAGCAGCTCTGCAGAAGACAAGACCTGGTGATTGGCTCTTGTAAAAATTACAGCCAAGAAAACCTTATGGGGCAGTTCTGCTCTGTCATATGGGGTTACTACAATTTAAAACTAACTCAAGGGCACCTAATAACAACAACAATAACAACATATCAAAGTTCAGTGTAGGAAGTAGAAGTTATTCTAGACATTTCAGGCAGCAAAGATTTAAGATAAGAAATTGCATACTTATAGAAGTGTCAGAAGGGCTTTAGGAAGGATCTCAGCTAGGCTTCGAGGAAAGACTACTAGAGAACTATGGAGGTTGCTATCAGAAATATCGAGCTCAAAACATGCTAGTATAACTATGATCTAGGGCCCAGACAATGCTACCACCTCTGTTACTGGAATTCACTCTCAACCAAGGAAACTGGAGAAAAAACACTACAGTACTGTTGAGAAAAAGACTGTTCATATTTCCATACCTGGTGGATAACAGTGAAAATTTACTCAGTCTGGTGGCTACGAGGCTTCCTTGTCACTGCTGCCTGTTCCTGGGTGTTTTGTGATACAAAGCCATGGTTGGCCTTGGGTGAGACCTGTTCTCTCCTACAGATGATGGAAGTTATCACCAGGTGGTCAAACCCTAGAAACAGGAAGGAACCTTGGATTCCTCCACAGAAGTTCTTCTGTAAGATGCTCAGGTGCAGATGCTATGCACACTGGGCCTCAGTGGGCTCCTTGTCTGGAGACAAGTCTCTTAGAATTGCAGGATGCAAGAAGATACCTGACAGGTCATCTCTTCAGTGGCTGGCAGGCTGTTCCATGGAATTGGTATTGTGATTCAGGGCATGCTGTCTGCTTTGGGGACATGAATCCTGGCTCTGAATCAGGACCTTGGCCCTTCTGTTGTTTCTTAAGTGAAAAGCAAGGGATATTTAATAAACACAGTTTTAAATTTGTGACTTAAAAAAAAAAAAAGGAAAAAGTTTTACTCAGCCTGGGGTTGGCTTCAGAATCCTTCTCACGCCACTGCTCTAAAAAAATACCAAACTCACTGCCGGCAAGTCGGATCCAACTCATAGCAACCTCTCCTTGGATTTCAGAGGCGGTATTTCTATGAAAGTAGATTGCCCAATCTTCCTTCCGAGGAATGGCTGGTGGGTTTGATTTGCCAGTCTTCTGGTTAGCTGTCAAATGCCTTAGGCACTATGCCACCAGAGCTCCTGCCCACTACTCTGTTGTTGTTGTTATGTGCCGTGGAGTCGGCCCTGACTCATAGCGACCCCTCCTTGGGTTTCCGAGGCAGTATCACTACGGAAGTAGGATTGCCCAACCTTCCCTCAATCAACTAATAGATGGTACTTTAGATGAATCCTGTTTGCAGTCACTGATACCTGTGCTGCAGGAATCTGGACAGCCTTTGATTGGATTGCAATTCTCACTTGTTTGTTTCCTAATCTCGAAAAACTATGGTGGGCAGTAAGGACAACTTTGAATGTGTTGGAAAAAGTTAAGTAGTGCAGCGTCACAGATCTTAGATTTGGAAAGGGGTTGAAGAGATCTTTTGGTGTAGCTCTTTGTTTGTAGGCAGAAAAAATTGTTATATATGGGCTTAAAAATGAATAAATTGAAGCTCAGAGAGATTAAGTAACTTTTTAAGAATGCACAGACAAGATACAGATTCTTACCCTAATACACTAGGGAAGGGTAAATTGTTATGCTGTTGTTGTTAAGTGCCGTCGAGTCGTC
>NW_006921650.1:244336-250214 GCF_000298275.1 Orycteropus afer afer | reverse complement strand
GGGCATTGAGTTCATGCTAATGGTGGTGGAATATTTTGGAAAAGGATAGTAGCAATAGTGGTGGCACAACAAGAAAAATGTCATCAATGTCCTGGAGCTGTAAATGTGGAAGTTGTTATGTTGGTAAATGTTTTGGTGTGTATGTTTTCACCACAATAAAAGTAAACAAAACAAAACAAAAACAGAGACTAAGACCCTTCACTGGATTTTTTTCTTGTGCGTAATAGTTTGCAAATTTGAAGCCCTGCTACATTTCTCCTGTGGTAAGATTGTTTGCAAAAATTCACCCAAATACTTCATCCCTCTCTATATCTCCTCTCCTTGTAATGTGAAGTTACCTCCTCTCATCTAGAAGTGGAGTCTATTTTTTTGTATCTGGGCTGGACTAGTGATTTGCTTTGGTCAATAAACCACAGTGGAAGTCATGATGTGCCCATCTCGAATCTGGGCCTCAAGAGACCTTTCACTGCTTCTGCTCTCTCTCCTGGACTTCTACCGTCACCCGAGAGCAAACACTGGTTGGCCTGCTGGAGAAGGGAGACTTCATGAAGACTCAAGTCATGTCAGATGTTGTCATTTTAGACTGGCTAGCCTCCAGATTACATAACAGATGACTCATTGAGTGAGCCTCCAGCCAAGATCAGCCAAGCCTGGCCCAGGTGATCAGAATCCTCCAGCAACTCAGACTTATGAGAAATAATACAGGATTGTTGTTTTAAGATGATAAATTTTGGGGGTGGTTTGTTAGGTAGCAGTAGTTGACACACCTAAAGAATTAGTAATTATGTTCTGTGGTCTCTTCTTTCTGTCATTGTGTCACAATAACCACTTCATCTTACATTTTAGCTCTTTCCTTCTCCAACTCACCTCGTAACCCTGAGCCAGATCAAGTCTTCTGCATCATTTTTTTTTTTGTCTTAAGCCCTAGGGGATCACATAAAAAAGACATCTGATACTAAGTCACCCCCTAATTTTATTTCCTGGGATACACTTTCTTCCCCTTGCTGCCGGTGCTTCCTGGCCCTCCTCAGTGACTGTGGTAGCTGCCACCTTGTCTCTCCACTGGAAGCAGCTTCCCCTACTGAGGTCAGCTATTCAGACTGCTGATCTGCATACTCCGTACCACTCTCCACATCCTACCCCATGAGTTATCAGGGTCCATTTGGCCTCTGGAGGGTTTTCTTGGCAGTGTTTCTATCTATTCTCAGTTGAAGTCTTCTCAGTGAACCTTTTGTAATCTGGTAAACCTCTCAACTTCCCATGGTTACAGTGCCCTAAGGCCTTGGAAGGGATGTGTGTACTTCAGTCTCTCAGCTCTATTTTTCCAAAAGCTTGGAATCTGGAGGAGTATGACAGTATGACCTTCCAACCACCAGAATTTGGCACAAGCCTCTAAACTTTCTCCTAGATCCCTTGAGACTTGATTTTCCTTCCATGCTTGAGAATCTACTCTTGCGTCCTGATGCCTGCCCTCAGTCCCAAAGGCACTTTTTCATTTGGAATGCTTCCTTGACTTCTTTCTTCTGAGTCTAACCCCTCCCATCTTTTAGGGTCCAGTTCAAATCCCATTTGCTGTATGGAATCCTCCCTGACTACCACTCTAATCTTTCTTTCCTTTGAGCTATACTTGCCTTCCTAATACTGTCCCATATAATCCTGGAACATGAGCCTCGTAGGTCGGAAAGCACTCAAAGTACACAGTGGCTGCAACAATGGGTTCGAGCACACCAGTAATCAGAACAATGGCACAGGATCAGACATCATTCCTCTCAGTTGTACGTGGAGTTGCCCTAAGTCCAAGCTGAGTTGACAGGAGCTAACAAAAACATCCCTTGCCTTTATTGTTTGTACCATTATTAATCTCTTCTCATGAATGGTTTCATATTATTAAGAACATTTTAAACATTTAATATAGTTCTATATATATTTAGATGTTGATATCCTTATCAGCATCTATTTGTCCTGAACTAAATTCTGTCTTTTCAGTTAATCGATATATATTTTAAAAGAAGAAACTAAATTTTGTGCTTCCTTGATTCTCTTATAATAGCTAACATAGAATCTGAGCACATTGCTGCTCCATAATTATTAGTTGAGTATTTGTTTCTGTGTTGTTTCTACCAGCATTTCTGACACAGCTTTTCTGCAGAATGTACTTTAACCCAGTGTTTCCAGTCTTTTCTTGTGATTGCCCTCCCCTAGAGCTTTTCAAACATTTTTTTCCTAATCACCCTCCATGAAATACAGACTGTGTATATATTCTTTTATCAGTGCTTTATGCACAGAGTTAAGTTGTTTGTTTGTTTGTTTTTACCCCCAAGGACCAAGTTCATCCTTATGGGGGTGATACAGCCTCTGTTGAAAATGCATGCTTTCACTCAAAGAGAAGATGACCTTTTAATGTTCAAAGCAAGCCAGTAAGGAAGACCTTCGGGTAGTGAATCACGCATTTCAAGCCCATCCAAGCATCTCCCCTTTGACTACTCAAAAGCCTGGCTCTTTTTCACCTCTGTGATAACTGCATTTGTGCTAGTCTCCTGAATTTACAGGGGAAGGCAGAGCCTAAAAATATCCTTTCTAAATTGTACCAATTTTCCCAAATCTAACTATTGTTAGGTTATTCACTTACTCATTTATTTTTTTAGGAGGAAATGTAGTTGATACAAAGAAATATAAAATGTGGCTTCTTCTCTTGAGGTGCATTAAGACTAATTGGAGAGAAAGGATAGAGTACAGGTTATGGGATAGACAGCTGTTGTTAGCACAGATGGCTAACTGTTAGATTAGACAAATGGTCTCTGGCCAGGCTGCACAGTCTGCCTCCCCCTGAACTCCCTTGTCTAAGTGGGTGCCTTTATGTAAGGAACCACCTGTGCACCTTCAAACAGTAACTCCTTTCCAGTTGCCTTCAAATTGATTCCAACTCATGGCACCCCCATGTGTGTGAGCACAGAGCTGTGCTCTGTAGAGTTCTCAATGGTTAATTTTTTGGAAGTAGGTCACCAAGCCTTTCTTCTAAGGTACCTCTGGGTGACACGATAGGATAAACAGATGAGTGTAAGAGTTAATATATTTAGAATATTGTGAAAAAGCTTATGAGATGTGCCCTGGGCAGTCACAAGCTCCTCTCTCCTGTTACTGACTATGCAGCGTTTGGCTTTGTGAAAGCCAAGCTCTCAATTTCACATCCCTTCTCTTTACTCGGGATGTGGTATACAACTGGCATGGGTCCACAATGGAGTGTGGGAGCATCCGGAGAGAGAGCATTTCCAAAGTGAACTCAGGACAAGCCATCATGTAGAACACACATCTCCTGGGACACTTTGCCCAGAGTTTTAATTGCGTTCCCCTGCCCCAATCTGGGCTTTCCATCTCAACTATTAAATTTTAATTCAGATTCAAATCATTCCATCACACTTCACTACCAATTTCTAATAGTTAATTTGAAAAGAACATTTTCATAAAGCTAAACACAAAGTTTATTTTTTTCAAGTAACCAGTGATTAAAAAGCTATTCTTCTTCATAAAGCATAAACCTGGAATTTCTGCCAAGTGTATGATTTTCTATTGTTACCATATTTTGACCTTAAGTGGAATAGCCATCTATGTTACAAATATTATTGCAGCATATGAATTAGGAAACATTTTCATGGCTTCTGATAGAATGTATTAGTAGTTTTTTTTTTTTTTGGTTATTCTGAAGTATTCTACAAATGAATTAATGAACTCCCAAAACATGATTCTTAATGGAAAATGTGTAAATTTCCTTGTGAGTAAACATTTTAACTTATATAGATTCCAAAATATCAGTTTTTTCACATTGCTTAGCCTCACTGACTTGTTACAGAACAATTGAAGCATGTAACTGAATGACCTCAAATTGAGATTTATACATCTCTAATTTACATTCAGGGAACTCTGGTGGTGTAGTGCCTAAGGCATTTGACTGCTAACCAGAAGGTTGGTTGTTCAAACCCACCAGCCACTCCTTGGAAGGAATGTTGGGCAATCTACTTCTGTAGCGATACCGCCTCGGAAACCCAAGGAGGGGTCTCTATGAGTTGGATCTGACTCAATGGCAGTGAGTTTAGTTTGGTTTGGCATTTATATTCATGACAAACGAACTCATCTTTTCATTTTTCCTTCAGTATCAAAAGTACTAAAAAAGTTATTCATATTGTTCCTGAGAGTGTGAGTCTCATTTTACTCTTTTAAAGGAGGTATTTCTTTCCTTTTATATCTCTATTTTTATTTACAAAGAGAAATTTGTGTTCATTCTTTGAAATTAAACCAACATATGAAAATCTGAATATAAACAATCAACACAAAAGCTCATCACAGTGTATGGTATTTTAGAGAAATAAATTTCTCTAGGGTATTTAAAATAGGGGTTGAAGAACAAAAGTCTTACTTTTTCATATCTTCTAGGGCCTATGGAAATAAACTTTTCTGCTCTTTCAGTTCCATGCTACATGGACACTGCTCAGAGAATCTGTCAGCCTAACTCTGTTTCTTGTGATGGGTTCCATTAGATGGGAAGAAAAATGTTCTTTGAAAGGGATGAGGAGAGAAGAAAGAAACCCTCCCCTTGTATTTCCCTGCTGTCCTCACAAAGCTGGCCTCTTGCCCACTGCTAGGCCTGCCTACCCTGTCCAGGTCTTGAAGGTCTGCATCCTCATAGTCTTCTGAATTTTCTACTTTGCCCTGGATCTGGAATGCCTGATGTGCTGAAATCATTGTGTGGGAGAAGTTTCTCTGGTTCTGTGCTCTTAGGAGTTCAGCTGAAGAGGTAACTAAGCAATTCTGAGATGCTGGTGTCTGGAAGAAAGGTAATCTCTCTTATAAGATACAAAGATCTGACTACATATGCTTTCCAGAGTTCAGGAAAAAGAATCAGATATAGAAACATCTAAAAGTTAAGAAGACTTTCCAATAAGGAATGTATACCTTCTCTTATTAGCTTCAAGAACAACTATGCATCTTTTCTTTAATCTCTTGAAATCAATGAAACTATATTTTGTGGTGTCCTCTTTATCAGCTCTTATAGAGTTATAGTCCGAAATTGAAATATGAACTAGAATCCCATGCTTCTGGTACCTCAAAAAAGCAAGAGATGGGAAAAAGATCCAGATGCTTAAGATTGCAGGCTTAGGAAATACTTTGTTTCCACTTTAGTGGAATGTATGTAGCAAGCTTCCCATCCTCTCAATTTAAATAGTATCTTTAAGGTGTATCTTAAGGGCAAAAACCCCAAGAATTTGGGTTTAATACATTTCAATTAATATAGGAGATATTCATTAAACATTTATCAAATATTTTATTAGTCTCTATTTACAAAAAGCAAATATAGTGCTACTTAAGAATCTTTATTAGGTTCACAGAGCATGCTACAGAATGCTTTGCTCACACCATAAGCTACATCCCAAACATCTAAAATAATTAAATTATTCAAATATCTTTAGTGACTTATAAATACATGAGAAAATGTACTTTTATCTTCCAAATTGTTACTAAAAAATTATTACCAAAAGCTAATTATGAAACAGTAATACAGAGAATTATGGAATTCTGGCTTAGCAATAGACCTGTGACACATGGCCCTAAATTGAAAACTCAAAGTCAGATACTAAATAATAAATTTTAAAAAATCACCTGATAAAGAACTAATTAACTGATAAGGAACAAGTCAATGAGGCTGGGTAAACTGCAACAGTCCAGCTCTACACACACTTCAGGGTCTCCTAGGAAGTAAAGAAGCTACATTAAAAATACTAGGAAAGCAAAAAACTACTGGAACTAATTGAGGGATTTAGCAACGTCGCAGGATATAAGATCAACATCCAAAAATCAGTTGGATTCCTCTACACCAGCAAAGAGA
>NW_006921650.1:242571-243146 GCF_000298275.1 Orycteropus afer afer | reverse complement strand
TAAGAGAGTTCTGGGAACCCAAGGAAAAGAAGAAAGAGGCCCTTGAAGACAAGGGATGATTTAGATGAATTTAACATATATTGTAGTTTTTTTCTCTAGTTTGGCTCTGGGGGAAGAAAACAAAAACAACTCTACCACCTTTAACCTCATGCTAGCTGTTCTTTCTGCCATGTGGCATATTTCTTGATAGAAATGAGAAAGAGGGAGAGAGAGATTGAAGGATTTAGCAGCTTTCAAAAAGAGACTGTGTTACCACAAAGTGAGTTTAAAACACAGAGACTAACAATCACAGGACAAATATTGTATTAGTCCACTACTGTAAAACATCAAGGAAAGGTTATATATGGAAGGAAACTTTCTTTGTTGGTTACCAGGGATGGGAGGGGAGGGGAGGGAAAACTCCTAAATAGGTTTAAAAATATGTGTATGTATGTATGTATGTGTGTATGTATATATATATATATATATGTATTAGTGGTTGTTTACAAACCAATCTAGTTTTCCACTCAATAATCTATGCACATTTTATTCTGTAATAGCAATTTCCTCTGCTGACAGTTTTTAAGATGATTGCC
>NW_006921650.1:236560-237790 GCF_000298275.1 Orycteropus afer afer | reverse complement strand
TTGAACCGCCAGCCTTCTGGCTAGCAGTCAAATGCCTTAGGTACTACGCCACCTGAGCTCCTCTAAGTATTATGGATTAAAAAATTTTCTTTCGAATTGAAAACTCTTCGGAGTTCATTTTGAGCCCTCTGAAAACGACTCAAACCTTGAGGTAGCCTAGCAACAGTGACATCTAGTGGTCAGAAGAACTCTGTTTTTTTTTTTTTTTCTCAATCTTTCTTCTCCACCGGCTTCAAAGAAAAAGTGTTATCAGAGCTAAATGTTTAAAGTTGAAAAAGTTGAAACTCTTTACTAATATCCACATTTGAAGGTCTATCTGGATCTCCAAGGCGCTTCAAATACAAGTGCTGATAGATCAAGACTGAAATGTTTAACTCTGAATATTTCTTTGACTTTTTTGAAAGTCACCTAGCAGTACAGCAAAAGGAGAAAATTGGGCTCAGATATTTAAAAGGACACGTTTGACAGCCTAAAGCGCTCGGTGATGGATGGAACGCTTACAGGTGTTCCATTTACTTTAGCACTGCCCCGCCCCCATCACCCCATCCACCCAGAAGGCTGCCACCAGACTAATCTTCCCAAACAGTAACTTTCATCAATCGTTTAGCTGCCCCTGATGTCCACCACGTTGAATTCATACGTGCCTGTCTGACTTTCAACTCATGCCTAAGAATAGTCCAGGAGCTCTGGTAGTGTAGTGCTAAGGCACTTGACTCCTAACCAGAAGGCTGGCGGTTCAAACCCACCAGCCACTTCTCCAAAGGAAGGTTGGGCAATCTACCTCGCGATGAGTTGGGTCCCACTCGAGGGCACATAACAACAACAATAAGAGTAGTTCACCTTACTTATTTCCCACAGTTTCTCAAATGGTATCTCTATTCCAGCCAAGTTAGTTTCCTCTCTGTCCTCTGGACCCATCATATTCATTTTCCTATCTGCCTTTATTCCTCCTCCTCTGTCTGTATGGATTATTATCCATTCTGACTTTCTTTTCTGCTGCCTATTTTCCAAGGCTCATTTTAAGCTCCATGTCTTTTATGAAGCCATCTCTTCTTTCTTCCTCGAGTCCATGCTGACTCCCTTCTCTAAATTATCATTTCATTCATACAATGAAGCATTAAAGTGCTTTTCTGCTATTTCATATTTCATCTGCTAGAATTTTAATCTTGCATAAGTAAAAATTGATGCCTTAGAAGTCTTTTTGTATCTTTCATAGTTTTTTTTTTTTTT
>NW_006921650.1:234397-236115 GCF_000298275.1 Orycteropus afer afer | reverse complement strand
TATATATATATATTTAAATAAAAAGAACTGCCCTATCAGAATTTGGATAAATAGTTTTTAAGATTCTATTACATATCCACAAAAAAATTGGCCAGGTTAATACCATATTGGTTAAAATTCAACCTAAGGATTGAATTCTCTCCTGAGTACCATGTTTTGAAAGAGACAGACAAATTGGAGGGAGTTCAGAGGGGAAGAACAAAAATGATCAAAGGTTTGGAAAATCAGTCCTGTGAGGAAAGGTTAAAAGAATCAGGCCTGTTCTGCCTAGAGAAGAGAGGACTGAAAAGAGCCCTAATAACTCTCCAAAATACATAAAAGGATGTTTTCAGGGGGAAAGGGACCAATTATCCTCATTAGTCAACAAGGACAGGACCAGGAGTAATGGGACTTAAGCTGCAGCAAAGGAAGAAAAAAAAAAAAGATTAAATATTATGAAAACCTTCATTTCAAGGCTAGATCTAATGCTTTTTCTCAGTTAGGGATAAAAATCAGTCCTGCTGTGATGGTAGAGGGAGTATCAGAAAATTACCAGAGAAAACCTTGACAACTCAATCATTCTAAGGAAAAAAACAAATGAGAAGGATATTTTGATGTTATTTTTGGAATATGCAAGGTGTTCCAAACAGCAGTCTAAGGAGGTAGATGTTTTTACCACAAGCCATAAAACACACACACACTTGCACAGGCAGAAAAATCACCAAAGAAAACAGATGATTAATATATTCTTATATTACCATGACTCATTCACATAAATAGGTTTTATCTTCAAATAAATACTATCAATTCCTCTTGTTCTTAGGCTAAATATAATAATAATAATAATAATAATAATAACATTAAAAGATGATAGAATTGTTAGACCTTTAAGCACAAATAAGTTAAGCATGAATGCAATGATGATTGAAAGAAAACACGATAGATCTGAAAAGAAGCAACATTTGTTTGTATGTGAAATATGTATGTGTGTGTGTGTATGTATATGTATACACACACACACACACACACATACATACGTAGCTATGGCTATTTACTCAATGCTTCCTTAACTCCCCACTTTGCTGGGTTAGCCAGCACAAGTGACTGCCAAACCTCAGTATAACTCTGATTCTAAACCTCCATTTCTCTATTCCTTTCATCTCCCAAGACACGTTTATTGATTTTCTGTTACTTACCAGGTGCTAAGCTAATGTTTTCACCCTGTTTTATTTAATCAATAGTTTAACGATTTATTCAACAAATATTCATTGAATGCCTTCTATATATTGGCACTATGATAGACACTGGCTATTTTGAGGAAGACAGTTTATATCTGTCCTTGTGGAGCATGCAATCTAGGATGTAAGACATTAAACAAATATATAAAATGTACGATGAGTGTTGAGATTGGGAAGCAGAAGATGCTATGGGACCACAAAAGAGGAGAACTTAAGTTAGTCTAGGGAGTACTGCCATCCAAAGGAGGTGAGATGTTTTTAGGTGTTGTCCAGTCAGCTCTGACTCATAGCAAACCTATGTACAACTGGCGATGCCCAGACCTCTACGACTGCTGCTTGACAAAGCTCCAGCTGTCAAGAGTCTTGGGCAGAAGCCAATTCCACCTTTACTTTTGATTGTATTCTGGTCCGTTATCTTAATTGCTACAATAATCTTTATGGTGATCATGCTCCTTCTGGTTTATCTCAGAGGGTCCAAAACTGATTTTCATGTTTCCCATG
>NW_006921650.1:231153-234022 GCF_000298275.1 Orycteropus afer afer | reverse complement strand
ATGGTGTGAGTAGATGGAAAAAGAGTTCCTTTTAACTCTCTCCCTTTCTTAGAGAGATTAAAATGATCAGGGCCTAGATGTAAAACTACTGCACAGAGACATACTCTAATCAAGCAATGGAACAGTTATTTTAAGAAACTAAAAGGCCACAAGTATATGTTGCTGGACTATGTAGACTCATCTGCACCCCAGGCTGGTGGTAATTCAGAGAATGGTGCCAACCACAAGGTTAGGTCATACGTTCTGGCCCCATGTTGTATTCTTCACCCTGACCATTTTTTCATGTTTTAGTTAACATCATTGTCTAGCACATTTTTTTTATATAATATTAATGATAGATAAGTTAGATGAGATAAGACTTAAGTTTAGTTTATAAGTTTAATAATAGTTTTATAAGTTTTGGAAAGTTAATAGCCCACAGCCATGTACCTAGAATTGTGGGTTTGTCATTTTGCTTTGTCATTTGTAATCTGCAATATAGTTTAAAATAAAGAAGGCCATCTCATTATGCAGGGCACATCTTCATCTTGTGTGAGTGTGTCTCCATCATCTCGCCGACACCACCTCTCCCTCCAGAGACCCACAGCTGAGGCTGGACCTCGGCATACAACAGAACGAAACACTGCCCAGTCATGTGCCATCCTCACAATACTTGCTATACTTGAGCCCATCGTTGCAGTCACTGTATCAATCTATCTTCTTGAGAGTCTTCCCCTTTTATTGCTGACCCACTACTTTACTAAGCATGATAAACTTCTCCAGGGAATAGTCCTTTCTGACAACGTGACCAAAGTAGATTAGACAAAGTCTGACCATTCTCGCTTCCAAAGAGCATTCCTGCTGCACTTTTTCCAGGACAGATTTGTCCGTTCTTCTGGCAGCCTATGGTATTTTCAGTATTCTTCAGCCAACACCATAATTCAACACAATTCAACACCATAATTCAATACATCTGATTTTTGACTGCTGCTTTCATGGATGTTGATTGTGGATCCAAATAAAATGAAATCCCTGACAACTTCAATCTTTTCTCCATTTATCGTGATGTTGCTTCTTGGTCCAGTTGTGAAGATTTTTGTTTTCTTTATGTTGAGGTGTAATCCATACTGAAGACTGTAGTCTTTGATCTTAATCAGTAAGTGCTTCAGGTCATCTTCACTTTCAGCAGGCAAGGTTGTGTCATCTACTTATGGCAGGTTGTTAATGAGTCTTCCTCCAATCCTGATGCCACATTCTTCATATAGTCCAGCTTCTCGGATTACTTGCTCAGCACACATATTGAATAAGTATGGTGAAAGCATGCAACCCTGACTCACATCTTTCCTGATTTTAAACCATGTATCATCCCCTTGTTCTGTTCTAACAACAGCCTCTTGATCTACTTAAAGGTTCCTCATGAGTACAATGAAGTATTCTGGAATTCCCATTCTTTGCAATGTTATCAATAATTTGTTATGATTCACACAGTCAAATGCTTTTGCATAGTCAATAAAATACAGATGGACTTCTTTCTAATATTTTTTACGTTTAGTCAAGATCCATCTGATAGCAGCAATGATATTGCTTGTTCCACATCCTCTTCTGAATCCAGCTTAAATTGCTAGAAGTTCCCTGTCAGTATGCTGCTGCAACCATTTTCAAATTATCTTCAGCAAAATTTTACTTGCATGTGATATTAATGATACTGTTAGATAATTTCTACATTCTATTGGATCACCTTTCTTTGGTATGGGCACAAGTATTGATCTCTTCCAGCCAGTTGGCCAAGTAGCTAAATTCTAAATTTCTTGGCATGGATGAGTAAGTACCTCCAGCATTGCATCTATTTGTTGAAACATCTCAATAGGTATTCCATCAATTCCTGGAGCCTTGTTTGTCACCAATGTTTCCAGTGTAGGTTAGACTTCTTCCTTCAATACTGTTGGTTCTTGATCATATGCTCCCTCTGGAAATGAACATTGATCAATTCTTTTTGGTACAGTGACTGTGTAATCCTTCTATCTTCTTTTGATGCTTCCTGCATCATTCAATATTTTGCCCATAGAATCCTTCAGTATTGCAATTTGAGGCTTGAATTGTTTTCTTCAGTTCTTTCAGCTTGAGAAATGCTGAGCATATTCTTGTTCTTTGGTTTTCTAATTCCAGGTCCTTGCACATTTTATAGGAGCTCTGGTAGCATAGTGCCTAAGGCGCTTGACTGTTTACCAGAAGGCTGGTGGTTCAAACCCACCAGCCACTCCTCGGAAGGAAGATGGGGCAATCTACTTCTGTAGTGATACTGCCTCGGAAATCCAAGGAGGGGTCGCTATGAGTCAGGTCCGATTCAATGGCACATAACAACAACAACAACAGCACATTTTATTATAATACTTTACTTAGTCTTTTCAAGCTGCCCTTTGAAATCTTCCGTTCAGCTCTTTTATCTCATCATTTCTTCCATTTGCTTTAGCTACTATGCATTTAAGAGCAAGTTTCAGAGTCTCTTCTGACATGCATTTTGTTTTTTTCTTCCTTTCCTGTCTTTTTAGTGACCATTTGCTATCTTCATGTAAGTGAAGGAGATAGGAAATACAAATAGGATTTAGCAGGAAAACATGAGGGAAAGCAAAAGAAGTGGAGGGGAGGGGAGAGAGAGAGAGAGATTAAAAAAAAGAGAGAGAAATCAGTATGTGTATGAGTTTATGTATTTTATGAAACTAGCCTTTTAAAAATTGGGATTGGTCAGTGTCTTAGTTAGAGTTCTCTAGAGAAACAGAACCTGTTGTTGTCGTTATCATGTGCTGTCGAGTTGGACCCGACTCATAGCAACCCCTCCTTGGGTTTCTGAGGCAGTATCACTATGGAAGTAGATTGCCCCATCTTCCTTCCG
>NW_006921650.1:227355-230033 GCF_000298275.1 Orycteropus afer afer | reverse complement strand
TTCTGCTGTGCATGGGGTCGCTATGAGTCGGAAACGACTCGACGGCACTTAACAACAACAACAACAACAACAACACATATGTCCAAACTTGTTCCACCTACACACTTTGCTCACATCCTTTATCTTACCATTGTTTTGAAGTAAATCATGAATTAAAAAAAAAACAAAAAACATAGTTTTTTTATTGTATTTTGGTGAAAGTTTACACAACAAATTAGGTTCCCACTTAACAATTTCTATACAAATTGTTCAGTGACATTGGTTACATTTTTCACAATGAGTCAACATTGTTATTGTTTCCATTTGGTTGTTCTGTTTCTAGTAATCTAGTTTCCCTGCCCCTCCTTACCTTCTCATCTTTATTTTAGAGTAAATGTTGACCAAAATCATGACCTTTTTAAAGAGCTGATTGTTTTCCATAATATATATTAGAAACTATGAGTTCTCTTTTGCAATGGAGAAGAGAGGGTCTGAGAATATCTCTCAGGCCTAAAAAAAGGAGGAAATGGGAAAGAGATGTAAGTATCAAGAAAAAATAGAGTCCTCAAAATTTGGTGGAAAGTGTAGGCCAGGAAGGAAAAGTACCACAAAGAAATTTCACAAGGCTAGAATGGGTAAGAACTTTTAAGGTATAAAAAAATTCCATTTCATGTTTACTATTTTATGCTAATTTATAATATATCTCCATTTTCCTCAAATTCTAGTAAAAGTATGAATAGCCTTAAAGCCTTGAGTTACTGATGTCTGGGAAATGAAGAAAGCTAATGGTCACTCATTTAGAGCAGTGCAGAAAAAGGCAAGATGAAGAATATAGATCAAGATTTTAGCTGGAGCAGGTATTTGGATCCAGATATGATGATAGGGTTGCTAAGAAATCTTAGGACATTTTGTGAATCCTAGGACATTAGATAAGGCAGAAATCATGTAGAAATTTGAGCCATTTGATTTAGATATTAAAGTAAAGGAATATTAAAATAAGATGGAAGACTTGGGGATAGCTGGGTTAGTTATAACATTTTTATGTCTATGGTACCATGATTGTAAGATGAACCTTCCCTGTAATAGCTTTTTGGGATTGAAAACTTCTATATTAAAATGGGGAAAGACGTCTGTATTGAACATATTTGTCTTTGATTTTGCAAAGTGAGATCTTCCTATGCACTTGGTTGTAAAATTTGACTATTGTTTGGAAAAGGACCATATTTTCATTGTTTGGGAGTAAACCTGATTTTCAGACACACAAAAATAATCATTGGCATGAGATCTTTTGATGGTCAAAGCACTAACAAGACTAGCTAACTAACTCTAAAAGAGGTTTTCAAAAAAATATATTTTGCACCATTGACATAAATATATAGCATCTTGAAATGTCTCCTTTAAATAGTGTTTCTTTTGATCTATGCATTTTACTATTACTTATTTTTCAGGTTCTCAATATTTTATAGATAAAGTTTGATACTACAAATAAGCTGGAAAATGAAATATTTGCTTGAAAGTCTCCAATGAGTCTAAAGGAACTTTATCTCTCAGGAGATCATGAAGGGTAGGTTGATTGGGAGACAATTGAGGTAGACATGGCTACTGCTTTGTCAACCCCACATCTCTCCCATCCTACTCCATCTGAAGACTCTGTAGTGGCTGACAGAATGCATTCAGGTGCTCAGTTATGAGAAGGTTGTAGGAAGACATTTTAATACACTGGGACCACTGGAGACTAGACTAAAATCTTCAGTTGTAGATGCTCTTAGAATCAGTGAAAATATATATTTGAGTGTCCTCATTTGGGACTAATGTGTGTGTGTGTATGTGTGTGTATATGTGTTGAATGGCAGGAAGAAATTTTCTGTATGAGAAGATACTAAACAAAGACATGACTGGAACTACATGAATTATAAATCATTCCTTCTTAATGAATTATATTATTTTATAACTTTCTTTCCTATGAAATTAAAGTGATAGCCCTGGGGTACAACGTTTAAGTGCTCAGCTGCTAAGTGAAAGGTTGGGGCTTCAAATCCATCCAGCAGCTCTGTGAAAGTCCTGATGATCTGCTCCCATAAAGATTACAGCCTAGAAAACTCTATTGGGCTGATCTACTCTGTCACATGGGATCCTACAAGTCAAAAACCACTTGATAGCACCTAATAATAACATTATTTAGGTATTATGCTGTGAAATCTGGACTAAGTAGGGTTCTTTGGTTGCAAATAATGAACCAAAATAAACTGTAACTTAAACAAAATAGGAAATTGCTAGAAGTATATCGTTCTCAAAACCAGAGAGCCTGGTCTCCAAAAAGATGGGAATTAGAATAGCTCCAGGAATATAGGTAGCAGAAACCAGTGGACAGTTCTTGAGGGCACTGCCATCAGGATGAATAAACTTGAAACTTTTTAGTCTTTGTTACTTGCCCAAGATTCAGATTCCAAAAAAAGAACTGATTGGCTTAGCTGGGATCATATGATCATTTCCATGATTTACATCCTGTCAAGAGCATATCCAGTTGAATAAAGTCTGGTCCCCAAAGAAGAACAAATACTGGATGCTGAGTAGACAAAAGCAAAAGAAGTGTGCTTCTTGAAAGCATTTTCTCTTAGAAAAATATAAATGCTACATCAGTACAATTTCTGTTCTGCTGTGCACAGTGACTCTTAGGCTTGAATTTTTTTTTTTTTTTT
>NW_006921650.1:215647-226133 GCF_000298275.1 Orycteropus afer afer | reverse complement strand
GGATGAACTTGATGGACATTATGCTGAGTGAAATAAGTCAATCACAGAAGGACAAATATTGTATTAGTCTGTTATTGTAAAAGTCAAGGAAAGGTTTATATATGGAAGAAAACTTTCTTTGTTGGTTGCCAGGGGTGGGAGGGGAGGGGAGGGAACTGTACATAAATTATATTCCAATAAAATGTATTTGCTCTGTAAACTTTCAACCAAATCACAATAAAAATTAAAAAAAAAATTGATCAGAACTTAATTCTAGATTCTGATGAACATAATCTAAAATGCAGAGCATGCAAAGAGACACCTCTATGACCACTGAACAGAACCAAACTCATTGCCATTGAATGGATTCCAACTCATTGTGATCCCCATTGGGTTTCCAAGGCTGTAAATCTTTACAGAAGCAGACTCATCTTTCTTCCATGAAGCAGCTGGTAGTTTTTACCACTGACCTTTTGGTTTGCAGCCTAATGCCTTAACCACTATACCACCTAAACTCCTTCCTTGAACCACAGAATTATATAAATGTAACAAGCCACATGCCTACTTTGAAAATCAGAAAAAAGCAAGCTATGTTCTAGAGCAACATGCTAAAACATTTTTGAAAGATTAAAACGTTGATTTTGAATTACTTACTGTTTTGGGAGAAGGAGCCATAGTCTTTCCAGGACTGAATCTCTAGAGTCAGCCCTTAGCAAGAAGAGAGGCAGAAATATGAGCTGGGAGACTGTTGCAATGGCCAGGTATGAGATCATTCAATTTAGATTAGGATAATGACAATGGGTATGAAGAGAAATACGTAGACTCAAGGGATATCTTGGGAGTGGAATTAATTAGATTTTACCTTGTAAATAACTTTAGAGATGAGAATCTGAAATGATTATAATACTATCACAAAGTGATTGCTTTTAAAACCCTCTTCTTAGTAACCTGAAAGTGTCCCACTGAGTTTGAACATTATCATTCCAACTCTGCAAATACAGAAAAAGACACCTACATATATTTAGTGATTTATGCAAGAAGACAAATGATTCCTGCCATCTTGCTGATTCTAGACTTGTTTTATATTGTGTTATAGCAATGTGCCATCTCATTTTTCTGCATTTTTCTTAACTACAGGTTTTCAAGGCACTTCCAAGTACCCTGCTATCTTCAAAGTCAAAGCACATACGTTCATCTATCTGCCTAAAAGCTCCCATTTTTTGTTGTTCATTTTAGAATGGGTAACAAATATACGTGTGTATTGAATAAAGAAATGGATAGCTTATCACAAAATCAAGACCTTTTAAAAAAACTACTTGGAAGTTCTTCTTCTTTTATATCTACTTTGTTATATTTTGCTAATTCTGACAATAGTTAGGTGATGACAATTTTTATGAAAAATGCTTGTTAGGGAAGAAACCAATCATGATTTCTTTTTACCACATTTACTATGTGGAGACTCTACAATTGCAAAAAGACAGATGGCAGAAACCATGTCTGTTCCACTGAAAACATGAGGCTTTTTAGCATTTGTTTAATTAAACACGGCTGCTTCCACAGCTTCTGAACTGATGTTTTGAAGAAATAAACTCTCTTAAAAGAAAAAACTTATTCATTTCATTTTATTTGTACAGTTGATGCCAAGTTTTCCAACCAACCCCTCTTTTCAGTGCTATAATAATATCCAGGAGAACTCAGGAAAATATAGAGTAGGGATTGGGGTTCAGCTCTGGGTGTTCACTAGTTCATATTTAGCACTTGTTGGTGGCATTTCCAGTTCTCCTGATTTCTAGCCATCGGAATGCACCTCCAGAAAAATCCAACTGCTGAAGTTATGATGCTTGTCAGAGGGATTTAGTGGATTAGCCCAGAGGAAAGAGAACTTTGGGTTTCTGGCTCTGGTAGTGATTGTGTGAGTTTACACAAGTTATTTATCCTCTTTGCGCTTCTTTCCCTACTTCTCTCTCTCTCTCTTTTTTAATAATTAATAAGGAAGACCAAAGAAGAATTGATGCATTTGAATTATGGTGTTGCCAAAGAATACAGAATACACCATGGGCTACCAGAAGAACAAACAAATCTGTCTTGGAAGATGTACAGCCAGAATGCTTCTTAGATGTGAGGGTGGTAAGCTTTTGTCTTACATACTTTGGACATGTTATCAGGAGGGACCAGTCCCTGGAGAAGGACATCATGCTTGGCAACGTAGAGGGTCAGAGAAAAAGAGGAAGACCCTCAACGAGCCGGATTGACACCATGGCTATAACAATGGGCTTAGACACAGCCATGATTGAGAGGACAGTGCATGACCGGTCAGCATTTTGTGTTACTGTACACAGGGTTGCTATAAATGGGAACACATGTGATGGCACGTGACAACAACAACTTTTTTTTTTAAGCAGTGAATAGTGCCATGAGAAACAGAAGAGGATGAACATAATATTAATGTACATTTCAGCAGTGATATTAAGCAAAACTGAATTGAAGCTTCATGATGTTTTGTCTCTTTGTGATCAAAATATAAGTGGAAAAGAATATGATTAAGAAGACCAAATAACCAAGAGGTAATCTTGTATAACACATTCTTTTTGTTTATACTTTCAGAGTAGTCCTTCATGGTATATTTCCCTGCATTGTTGAACATCAGAATTTTAAAATTCATTCCAATCAACTTGCTCATGGCTTACATCTCTCTAAACATTGGAAGTTTAAAGTGCACCTCTTAAAAGAGATGTTTTTCCATTGTTATTTTTTACAAAGATTTTTACAAAGGTTTGTTTTATCTTATTCTAGACAAATTTCACTCAGAGGAAAACATAGTTATGGCTGATGTTACAAGGAAGGATTTGTTTGGACATGTATTAAGGATCCAACTTGATGTTTTCATAAAATGCTTTGTACACTAGATCAAATCCAATATGCTTTTAGCAGACATCTAGCTCTAAAAGGGAGCATTAGTTTTCATCTGTGGGACATTAAGTACTTGATAATTGATTACCTGCAAGTATATTCTGCCTTTTGTAAATGGTCACTTTGTGATTATATGGTCTCCAATTGCCTTTAGCCCAGGAGCATTTACATCCAGTTGAAGTCTCAATGGAAATATACTGAACACTGTGCACTGTGATGTCTAAAGTTAGTGGACTGTCTCTCCTTTTCACCAGTTCTGTTCAACAGCTTGTACGGGGCAATGATGTTTGCTGTTCCTAGCTCAGCTGGGCTTGACTCCTTCCCCTGGCTTCATGGGTTGGCCATTTGTGAACCAAGCCTTACCAGTAAAGGTACTACTTCCCTTATCTGTCACTATCCCTTAGATGATTGGAGCAGGACTGTGTATGTTTTCCTATTAGGTCAGTGATAGTCTAGGAATGAGAAATTCTCTTTGATGTCATTGATGAGTTGGTCAAATTTAAGCCCCAAGCTAATGTTGTCCATCTTTTCATTGTTATAAAAGAACATAAAACAGCAGTCTGCTAAAGAGACATTAAAATGACTAATAAATATTGAGTCTTATTAGTAATCAACACAACACAATCAAAACAAGGTATGATGTATTAATTTTTGAACTGGAAAAGAATTAATTGATTAAACAATAAATCTAAGTGTTGTAAAAGATGCTGTGAAATGCTCAAGTTTGTGGAAACCTCTGTAACATTTCTTGAAAGCCATTTGAAACTGTTTATCAGTAGTCATTATCATAATCATCATATAATATCAGTAACAATTATGCTTCTGGTCATTTATTCTAAGGAAATAATCCTAAATACAGAAGAGTTTGGTGTACAAAACTATAACTATTATTCAACAGTGGAAATAATAAGTAAATAAAATTACATACCTTTAGAGTGATAGTTCAGGGTCAAGTGAAGAAAGCAGAGTGCAAAATTTTAAGTTCACACTTCCCTTAATGCCATCTAGCTTGCAATTGATTTGCTCTAGGATTTGTCTCTAGGATATTTTCCTTTAAAATATATTCAGCCATCAGTACTGTGCACTTTCACTATGTTTTCCCCGGTGCTACAAGTACTATTGTATATTCTCAGGAATGAGAGCAAGTGGGGTAGACTAGACACGGAGCACAGGGCTTTGCTGTGCCAAGTTAAGTGTATTGTGCAGCAGTGCCATTTACTCTTGTCTTTCTGCCTTTAGTTTGCATTTAGCGAATAGTTTTTGATTCAGAATGGTTGACAAAAGGTGTGCAAATGATTGGGGAGCAATTGTTGCCCAATATCACATACTGAAACTCCAGTTTTCTGGAGACTTGATGAGTCTTCAAGGAAACACCCAGGAAACATTTAAGAGGAGCAGGAATTTAGAGATAGGTAGAAGTTCTTCAAATTTTTGAAAGCCTAAGCCTCACTGCAAGGCAGTGTGTTTTGTAGAGCGGAGTTTTCATTTCTGTTTGCAGAAACAACTACATTATTTGTGGGGCCCAGTGTAAAATAAAAATCTAGGGCCCTTTGTTTTAAAAAGCCCCAAAAAAGTGACGTTAAATGTATATATGAAAATTTCTTTCCTCTGTGTTCTCTTTCTTGACCTGTCATAGTGTTTGTTTATTTGCTATTTAATGTAGTGTGTCCGAGTAGACTGTGTTTAGGGTTTTCAATGGCTCCTTTTTCAGAAGTAGATTGCCAGGCTTTCTTCCAAGGAACCTCTGAGTGGGTTTAAACTGCTAACTTTTCATCTAGCAGACAAGCCCATTAACCCTTTGCACCACCAGTGACTTCATGTCATTCTAAGTAAAGAAAAACTCAAATATTAAATCATTAGCATGAATTTTCCTGTTTGTCCTTACGTTCTATAATGCCAGTTTTAAATCCAAATATCAGAGCATTTAACTCACCACAATTATACAGTCTGTACTTCCTGTTGCCTCCTAGGGAGCTTTGATGGCATAATGCCTAAGGCATTTGACTGCTAACCAGAAGGTTGGCAGGCTGGCGGTTCAAACCTACCAGCCACTCCTCGGAAGGAAGACTGGGCAATCTACTTCCATAGTGATATTGCCTCGGAAACCCAAGGAGGGGTCGCTATTAGTCGGATCCGATTTGATGGCAGTGAACTTGGTTTTTGGTTGCCATCTAGCCAAAGGAGGCAAACACAAGTCGTATTTAGGAAAGGTGGAAGGAGAAAGAGAGGATCCTTCAGGCATGGATCCCTCAGGACTCTAGATTTTGGGGATACTTGTAGTTGAGTGCAGACCCTCTCAGGTGCCCACCAGTAAACACTTAAACTGACAGGAAGTGGGTTCCCTTCCCACCAGTCCCCACAGAACCGAAGTTACCCCTGCCTTCTCCATGTTGTGTCCAGAGCTCTTATAGTGGTGGAAGTGGCACAGCTGTCATGGGGCAGGGAAAAGGGAGACAGGATGAAGTGTTGGGCTCCAGGGGCTAGGGGGCTAAGTGGCTCAAAAACCATCTTGGGGAGAAGGAGGTGGGACCATGAGGG
The DNA here is from genome assembly GCF_000298275.1 of Orycteropus afer afer. NCBI lineage: Eukaryota > Metazoa > Chordata > Mammalia > Tubulidentata > Orycteropodidae > Orycteropus > Orycteropus afer. The sequence goes on along the minus strand of NW_006921650.1, from coordinate 220,706 downwards.
TGTTGAGCTCCCAGGTCCTGGTGCATGTTCCATCATTCCTTTAGACTTCACTCATAAAATCCAAATTCAAAGACAAAATTATTAAGAATTTCAAGATAGCAGTCACAGAGCAGTAGACCCCAATTGTGGGGCCTTTCTGAGCATGGGGCCCTGTGTGACTGTACTGGATTCTTGTTCATGAAGCAGGCCCTGTCTGTTTGAAGGAGATACCTGTGCTTGTTAATCTTTTTTTTTTTTTTTTTATTTTTTTTTTTTATTGTGAGTTGGGTGAAAATTTACAGAGCAAATACACTTTCCATACAGCAGATCACATATACTTTGTCTCATGACATTGACCACTATTTAGCACAATGCAACATCTTCTCTCCCACTTCCTCCCAATAGGTACCACTTCCCTGTGACCATCCCTCCATGCACTCCTACCCTCTGAGCTGTCTCTCTGTGCCTGAGCAGCTCTTCTTTCTCTCTTACTTGTTCTCTCCAAGGAGTGTATCTACCTCAGATAAATGCTCAACTAGTAGGCTTGTCTACTGCTTGTCTGGAAGGCTACACAGGTGTGTGTTCAATTCCAGACCTGAAGGACAGCTAGGGCCCATAGTCTCAGTGGTTACACCAGGCTCCATCAGGCCAGTAAACCTGTTCCCCGCTTTTTTTTCTTTTCCCAAATGATTTTGAGTTTTGTTCCACATTGTTCCCCGTCTATCCAGGATCTCCTACAAAGATCCTCTTCCAAGTGGTTGACAGTAGTAGCCGAGCACCATCTATTTCTTCTGGTCTCGTAGTCATATAGGCTGCAGATCAGATGGTGTACCAGTAGCTAGAACTCATTGTTTCCATGAATTTTGGTTTTCTTCATTCTTCTTGGCCCTTGACGAGGATAGACCCATCGTTGCATCTAGATGGCAGCTTGCAAGCTTTTAAGATCTCAGTGGCTACTAGCCACAGTAGAAGGTGGAACAATGATTTGTGTAGTATGTTATGCCAATTGAGCTTGATGTCCTCTGGGACTATGGTCCCGAGCCCACAGGTTCAACTACTCGGTCCCTCTGGGTAGCTGTCTGTGGCTAAGCAGTGACTACAACCTTGCTCCTTGTCAGCCCCATTATACACCTGGGGATTCAGATTATACACATAAAGTTATTGGACTACTGTCTGCCAACCCTATACATGTTCTTGGGTGCACTCTCCACTTCATATAGATACCTAATATTTCAGCCTGTCCACCCATCTATCCACCCATATACCCATGTTTGCCTTCACTGAGCACGTCGTATTATATGTGCAAATGCGTTCATTTTTGTTGTCTGTACTTCCTGCGTATGTGCTTGTTAATCTTGCTGCAGTCTTCCAGTTTTAGGATAGTCTAATCTAGTTCAAGTCTAGGTCATGTTTCTTCTCTCTTCTCTGAATGCTTAAGGAACTTAATGTATAACTTAATGTAGTCCTTGTTAAGTAAAATCTCTCCAGTAAAACCAATGAGACACTAGCTCTGATCTCTAGCATGAACAATGCTTTAGCATGCACATGTTATTTATCTTCATATATGTGGATTCTGTCTCCTCAGATGGTTATTAAAGCTCTGCACACTGCTCACCACCTCTTGGTGCCTAACACATGTTTTAAGTCTTCTATTTATGATGGTGATAACATGATGGGTTGTTTCCCCAAAATGGAGAACTCCCTTCTTTAGAATAATAAACACACTTCTAGAATTGACTTGATGGCAATGAATTGTTTGGAGAGTCCTAGGTAATGTTCAATGAACATTTGTGAATCCATTAAGCTTACTGTTGTTGTTGTTATGTGCCATTGAGTTGGACACGACTCATAGTGACCCCTCCTTGGTTTGCTGAGGCAGTATTACTATGGAAGTAGATTGTTCCATCTTCCTTCCGAGAAATGGTTGGTGGGTTTGAACCACCAGCCTTCTGGTTAGCAGTCAAGTGCCTTTAGGCACTACGCTACCAGAGCTTATTAAGTCATATGCTTTTAAAGATGGAAGGAAGATGGGAGCTCACCAGTAGGGTTTGTACTTGTCAAAATTCATCCAGCTTATGATTGACAGGCCTAGGACTAGAAACCAAGCCTCCTAATTCTGAGTTCAAATGCTGTTTATAATGCATGGTATTTTTTCAGCTAAAATTTTAATTAGCAACCTACTTTGAAATCCCATAAGTTCAAGGGTAATTGTACCATAAAAAATAGGAAGATGTTTTACGTTATATATGAACATATATGTGAACAAATGTGAGAAAGAGTTGCACATGTTAGAATGTGATTCATTAGCAACTTAAGAAAGAAAATGAGAAAAAGGAATGTCTCATTCACATGATATGAATAATACTGTTGTGCATATTTTCTTGTTAAGTCTCTATTGGCTCCATGTGGTTTATCCTTTGTGGTATAGAAGTAGAAAGTATAAATTCCAGACCAGTTTCCTTCATCATTCTCCACCTGGCTGGCAGCCTTCCTTCACCATCCAAAAACATTAAAGTTCACTTTAATCTGCTGCTCTTCAAAAGATAGATCAGTTGATCTCCTCAATTATCCAGTGTGTTCAACTCCACACATTTTTTCTGAAAATGTACACTGTGTTAGATGTCGAACATGGTATAAAAATAATTAAACAAACACACAAGAGAACAAAACAACCCTTTCTCATGGAGCCTAGGAAGAAGTGAAAGGGATGGCAGCCTTATTTGTTATTTTGTTTAATACAGGCTACCTCTTCTTATGACAAATCAAAACTAGAGGTGTAATAGAAAAGGGGGAAAAAAAACCCCCACCAGTTGGGGAAGCAGGAGATATGGAACCTAGTTCTTGCTTAGCTTCTAATTAGTTGTATGACCTTGGGCTGGTCACTTAATCACACTGGATCTCCATTTTTATTCATCTCTAAAATGAAGGGTTTGGATGGGAAGTAATTTCAAAGCTTCCTTCTGAGTCTAAAGTCACAATTTATGATTACAATATGTTTATGTGAACTAAGCAATCATCTAATTTGTTGCAGATTATGCCAAAATTAACTTATAATTAACTGACATTACCGTCATTTTAATTTAGAACATTGAATAAAATTGAAATAAAAATGAAACAAAGCTTTTAGTGTTGGCAAGAAGATCAAGTAGTTAAAGTTCAAACAAGTAGTATATATTCATTTTGTTTGATTTTTGCCTGATCTATAGTTGCTGAGTGGGGAAGCCCTCTGAGTGGGGAAGTCTCATGTCTTTTCATTCTGATTTAAGGGCCAAAGCACGTGCCCGCACACACACACACACACACACACACACAATTTTATTTAAATACAGAGGAAAGGAAAAGAAGGCATTTTGACTCAGGGCTTACAATTCACCTACTCTTTGCACCAAAGTATGTTTTCCTCTTTCAGGCTGTGGTTGGTCTTAATATTTTGTGTGGAGCATTAGGCAGGCTGGGCCATATGTATATACAATTTTGCCATAGATCATGCGACACTAGCAACTAAAAATGATACATAGGTGGTCCTGACCCTTAGGACTCAGGTTGACTTAAAAGAACTCACATTCTTATGAGTATCCTCAAGGTTGTATGTGTGTGTGTTTAACGGTTCAGCATATCTTTGCTTTCCTTTGATTCTTCTGAGGTTTAAGGGTGGTCACTGGCAGAATTACACAAATACAGTGTTCATAGCTCAGCAGTCCTTGGATCCACATTTGGAGTTCTACGTGGGTGGCACAGGAATAAATGCCAATACGAAGCCAAGACAGATCTGTTAACAGAAATTAAATGACTCAGGATAGAAGCCTGAAAGCTTCCATTAAAAGGGCCAACATACTTAAAAATTATTTCTTAATTGACACTTAAGAAAAATGCCAACTAAAAAATTTCTTATAGTTTGAATGTATTTATCTTTTAAAAAATATATATCCTTTCATACGTCCAATGAGTACTGTTAATGCTTTTCATGTTGAGATGATGTAGCCTTTAGAATTGAGTTTTGCTTCACGTTAGATTTTTTTAAAATTGAAAGGAGGCCACAGAACTCAGAAACAAAATTTCTTTTTGTGTTTCTATTCTAGAAAAAGTGAAAAATATCACATGGGGAAAATGTCACCTGTAACAAAGTCTACAGGATACAAGTCATCTTGGAGATTTATATCTTTCTGTGGGATGTTATTAGTTATCTTGATACAATCAAAATCAATTTCCAGAATTCCACATAACTATTTAATTAAGTTTTCAGAATCCTAATTATGCAGCATCAATGATCTATGCTCATCTTTTTCAAAAATAGTGAGTTTTGCTGGCCTTACTATTAATAAATAACCTGCTCAAGGTTTTCACTAAAAAATAAATTGATTGAACAGTAAGACACCAGAGGGTATATAAATATAGGTTTTGTTTTTGTTTTCAGGAAATATTATTAATTTTAGTAGTTAGAGTAGCAGCTATTTCAAGATCTGTTTCTATCTGGTTAGCAGCAAGATAATTATCTGCATATCAGTAGAACTCAATTAGTTGTGAATATTTAAAACTCAATTCGTTGTCAATATTTTCCTCTTACAGTTGAACATTAAAAGTCACCTGGGTTCGTAACTGTCTCTGGAATTTCTTCCCGCCTGGTTGTCAGGCCACCCAGGCTGAGCAACCACAGATCCTAATTTCTGTATCAGGTACTGTTTTCCTTCAGTAGTAGCCATAGCGTAGTAGAATTGGCATTAAATGACTGCCTTACAAGACATGGTTTTCCTGGGGCACAGTTATGTATTCTTCCCTGCTTCCTTGCCAGGGTGATTATTCTCAAGGAAAAGCTATTTCCAGTGGAATTATAAGGGACTTGCTGCCTTCCAAAGGAGGAATTTTGCAAGGAGATGTGGTGCTGGAAGAAATTATCCTGATCACAAATGTTCCCTGTGACCTCAGGGACAGCAACACTCACAAAACGAGGCCGTTCAGGCATACTTTTTCTATTGTTACTCCTATTGAGAAACTGCTTCTGTGGAGTTCCAGAATAGAGACTTAGGATGGGAAGCTGTGTTCCCCTCTACATATCACAGAAAGGCATCCTTTTTTTTTTTTT
>NW_006921650.1:200536-214262 GCF_000298275.1 Orycteropus afer afer | reverse complement strand
ACATGGGTGTGCATATGTCTGTTCTTGTCATGGCTCTCACTTCTTTAGGATATATACCTAGTAATGGAATGGTTGGGTCAAATGGTATTTCTAATTCCAACTTTTAAGGAATCACCATACTGCTTTCCACAGTGGTTGTACCATTTTAGAGTCCCACCGGCAGTGTATGAGAGTCCCAATCTCTCCACATTCTTGCCAGCATTTGTTATTTTCTGTCTTGTTGAATTTTGCTACTAGTGTTGGAGCAAGATGGTATCTCATTGTTATTTTGATTTGTATCTCTCTAATGGCTAATGATTGTGAGCATTTCTTCTTACATTTGTTGGCCGCCTGAATATCCTCCTTGGATATTCATGTCTTCTGCCCATTTTTTAATGGGATTATTTGTCTTTTTGTTATTGAGTTGTTGGGGTTTTCTATAAATTTTAGAGATAAGTCTCTTGTCAGATATGTCATTGCCAAATATTCTTTCCCAATCTGTAGGATCTCTTTTGATTCTTTTGGAGACATCTTTGGAAGCATATAAAAATTTAATTTTTAGAAGGTCCCATTCATCTAGTTTTTCTTCTGCTGTTTGTGCATTTTGGGTTATGCTTGATAGTCTATTTATGCCATATATTAGGGCCCTTAAATTTGCCCCTAGTTTTTTCTTGAGTAACCCTATAGTTTTAGGTTTCACATTGGAGTCTTTAATCCATCTGGAGTTAGTTTTTGTGAATGGTGTGAGGTACAGATCTTGTTTCGTTTTTCTACAAATGGACATCCAGTTTTGCCAGCACCATTTATTAAACAAACATTCTCTTCCCCATTTAATGGATTTCAGCCCTAAGGTAGCACCTTTTATATGTCACTGAACAAATCAGAAGGTAATTGAGATGGTTGAGACCATTGTCTTTTGAAGCTGTGCTAGAGGTAAGTCTAACAATTGAATTATTACCCATTTTATGCAGCTTCTGTATCTTAAAAGATCCACAAGAAGATGGGCGTCAAGTCGGACCCAACTCCTAGCAACCCTTCCTTGGGTTGCCGAGGCAGTATCACTACGGAAGTAGATTGCCCAACCTTCCTTCCAAGGAGTGGCTGTTGGGTTTGAACTGTCAGTCTTGTGGTTAGCAGTCAAGTGCCTTAGATACTATGCTACCAGAGCTTCTAAGAAGATGGGCAAGCATGAAGAAATCAAGCCACAGGTGATATTTATGAAACACTTTCCTGGGGAGCATTGTTCCTACTGTTTCCTGTCAACTTCCACAAGCTTTTTTTTTCCCCCTTTACTCTTTTAATAAAGTCTTTTAAAGAACATACATTTTTAATTTTATTTTAAACTTTTTATTGTAATTTGGGTGCAAGTTTACAGAGCAAATCAGTTTTCCATTCAACAATTCATACACACTTTGTTTCATGTCATTGATTACAATCCCTCAAGGTGACATCACTCCTCTCACTCACTTCCTGTGTTTCTCATTTTCATTCTTCCTTCTCTCCTACCCTTTCTGCCTACTGAACTTTTTAAGAGCTACACAGGAAACAAGGACTAGTTTTCTTTATTTTGTAGATGTTGTGTCTGAAAAAGTCAAGTGAATTGCTAAAAGTCATCTTTTATGATCAGGTTGGAGCAAAGGATAAAGACCAAGACTCTGGGCTCCAAACCCTGTGATCTGCATGCTAAAATCCTCAGGCAGCAAGGCCTCCTTTTGCATTATGGCCCCAGGCAAAATTAGGAAGTGGGTTCTGTCCTCTGGGAGTTCTTGACTGTTCTGTTGCTGGTAACAAATACCTCAAAAGTTAGTAGCTTAAAACAGCAGGTATTTTATAGTCTTTCATGGTTTTTATCTGTCAGTAATTCAAGAAGGGCCCAGCAGGGCAGTTCTGCCTCAGCAGGTCTCTTCTGATTGTCAACAGACAGAGGTTGTTACCTGGAACAGCAGGTGGCTAGAAATGTGAAGGGCTGGCCAGCCATCCTTCTTCATAGAGAATCAGGGCCTTTCCATGTGAATTCGCTGCAGGGGCATTGTTTATGCTTCTTCACAACATAGCAGCTTCAGAGTGGGTTGTTGTTGTTGTTATGTGCCATTGAGTCAGCCCTGACTCATAGCGACCCCTCCTTGGGTTTCCAAGGCAGTATTGCTACGGAAGTAGGATTACTCCTTATATAGCAGGTCAGGGTTCCAGCATAAGTGATTCAGCAAATCAGGTAGAATTTGTATCTGAGACTGGGACTTGAGAAATTTGTAGCTTTTAGAAAGACACATAATTCCTAATTTTAAAGCACACTGTACAGCTACACTAATCAAAACAGCCTGGTATTGGTATAATAGTTGACAAATAGACCAATGGAATATAGTTGAGAGTCCAGAAATAAACCTACATATCTATGGTCAACTGATTTTTGACAAGGATGATAAGCCCATTCAATTCTTCAATAAATAGCTCCAAACTCACAGCCGTCGAGTCGATTTAACTCATAGTGACCTCTCCTTAAGTTTCTGAGGCATATCTCTACAGAAGTAGATTGCCCAATCTTCCTTCCAAGGAGTGGCTGGTGGGTTTGAACTGCCAGCCTTCCGGTTAGTGGCCAAATGCCTTAGGCACTACGCCACCAGAGCTCCCCTTCAATAAGTGGTGTTGGGAAAATTGTATTTCCACAAGCAGAAAAATGAAACAGAATCCTTGCCTCATACCATATACAAAAAACAGATTCAAAGTGGATTAAGGACCTAAGTGTACAAACCACACAATTATTAGAAGAACAAGCCAGGGGAACACTGTCAGGCCTTTCAACAATGGATTATCTAATATAATAACAAAAACGTAAACAGCCAAAGACAAAATAAATAAATAAGATCTCATAAAAATTAAAAACTTTTGTTCATCAAAAGACTTTACCCAAAAAGTGAAAAGACAAACTAATGATTGGGAGAATATCTTTGGAAACCATATATCCCACATTAATCAAATAACCAATATATATAGAAGTTTGACAACTTAACAAAAAGCAAATAATATGATAATAAAAATGGGCAAAGGACTTACAGACATTTCACCAAAAACGACATTCAAATGACTACTAAAAACATGAAAAGAAGCTCAGTGTCATTAGCCATTAGAGAGATGCAGATCAAAACCACAATGAGATGCCATTACACTCCCACTAGGATGGCTAAGGTAAAAACTATAATAACAATAAAAAACAGAAAATAGCAAATGTTGGCAAGGATGTTGGGAAATTGGAACCCTTATCCATTGTTGGTTGTTGTTGTTGTTGTTGTTGTTATGTGCCGTCGAGTCGGCCCCGACTCATAGCGACCCCTCCTTGGGTTTCCGAGGCAGTATCACTACGGAAGTAGGATTGCCCAACCTTCCTTCCGAGGAGTGGCTGGTGGGTTTGAACCGCCAGCCGTCTGGTTAGCAGGCAAGTGTCTTAGCCATTGTTGGTAGGAATGCAAAATGGCAAAGCCACTGTGGAAAATAGTGACAGTACCTCAAAAAACTGAAAATAGAGCTACCATATGACCTAGCAATTCCACTGCTGGGTATACACCCAAAAGACTTGAGAGCAGACTCAGAAAGAGTCTTTTACACCAGTGTTCATGGCAGCTCTATTCACAACAGCCAAAAGGTGGAAACAACCTAAATGCCCATCAACAGATGGAGCTTGAAGACATTATACTTAGTAAAATAAGTTCGTCACAAAAGGACAAATATTTTATGACCTCACTTCTATAAAAAGATAAGAAAAGACAAGTGCATAGAGATCAAAGTTTATTATTGGTTTCCAGTGGCAGGAAGGAGGGTGAAAAGAGCTTTATGGTGATGGAAAAACCACATTGATTAAGGATAGGGTTGCACAGCTGATTATTGTAATTGCTGTCAACAAGCTGAACACCTATGAAAAGCTAAACTGGCAAAAGGTACGTGATAAATAGATATATTTATAATAACAACAACAACAAAAAAGTAGCTATTGATGCCACTCATATACAACCAAACACCTCATGGGATTTGATTCCTCACTTTGGAGGTTTAAGGTCATGGTTTCATGGGCTATCCCAGTTAATTGGCCTAATACCATGGTTAGTGTTTCAGTTCTACCTCCTGATTCATTGCATAGTACCTGGAATCTTAAAAGCTTGGTCACGCAAGGCACAGTACTGGTCTCTATTTACCTGGGACAACAGAGGAAGAAGGGGAGTCAGAAATAGAAGAATATGGAAGGTGTGGCTAATTGCCTCCATGAACAACTGCCTCCTTTGCCATGAGACCAGGAGAACTGCAGGGTGCCTGGCTACCATTACTGAGATATTTTGATCAAAGATTCCATAGAGGAATCCTGATCAAAAAGGGAAAAATGCAGGAGAGAATTTCAAATTGTCATGGATTCTAGACTTTCGGGAGCCACGGAGGGTAGAAGAACACCTGAAACTATTGTCCTAAAATAATTTCTAAACCTTAAGCTAAAAATATCCCCTGAAGTCATCTTAAATTCGAATAATAGCTTAACTTTTGTTTTTTTTTGTTGTGCCTAGACCATTAGGCATTTTTAAGAACTACCTATATGGGATCAAATTGACAACAGCAACTCAGAAGTTTAGGTAGGAACCTTAGGGGGCAGTGAGTTTATGTTAATGAGGGAGGAACAACTCGGAAAAGAAGTCTGAGAATCATTGTACAAGTTGAAGAATGTAATCAATGCCACTAAACTGTACGTGTCGAAACTGTTGAATTGGTGTATATTTTGCTGTGCATATTCTCAACAACAACAAAATAAATAAAAGATTAAAAAAAGATACATAGATTCTGGCTCCTCTGATTGGACTGTTCCTTCTTGGAACCTAGTCACCATGTTGAGATATGACATGACTTGGAACCCAATCATCATGCATTCCCATGGGGCCTGACAGCCAAGCAGCCACATGGAGAGGACCATGTGGAAGAGCAGCAAGGCTCCAGCTGGTACTGCCAGCTTTGTGGGCAAATCCACTGTGGACCTTCCAATCATTCCATTACCTCAGATATCACTGTGTGAAGCAAAAGAACCATTCAGTCATACCACAGAGTCACAACAAACCATAAATTGTTATTTTTAATTGGGATGATTTTTTATGCAGCAACTCAATAACTGAAACAAGTCCATAAACATAGAGCAGGCTGGCAGGTAGATTGTGGCAATACTATTTACTGAGTGGACCTTTCAGTCACTACTCCACATACTATTTTTGCCTGCTGCTACTCTAAAATATTATTTCTAGAGTTCAGTCTGGTCTTTTATGTCAACAAGGCAATCTAGTTAAGCACAACTAACTCAGTTAGGCCTGTGCAAAAGCAGCAGCTTCTTGCAGGTGGGTCATAATGTTGATTCACTCAACAAATCTTTACTGAATATGACCCATATGCTTGGCACTGTTCCAGATACTGAGGATATAATGATGAGTAATAACAGATACCCTCATGGAACATCTTAGTGAGGGAGCTAAATACTAAATAAATAATCACATAAGTAAATATGCAAAATAAAGTACAGTTTTTATGTAACTCTTTTTTGGTAAGTAATCTAATATTATTCAGAGATGCTGACTTATTAAATTCAAATCAAATGAATAGTATTTGCAAATGCATATTTATGATGAAGAGATTCTGAAAATGTAGACTCTTGTCCTTTGTAAGCCAATAGATATTTTTTTACAGATCTTTTTACTGATTGAAGAATTGTGAGTGGATGAAGTAAGGAAACATTTTTAAATACACTAAATAGAAGAAAAAAATTATGGTGATCGCTAATACTATACCTCTGAATATTGTATTCTCAGTTTTAGACATTATGACTTCCTGGAGAACATGTCATATGGCAAATGCCTGCACACAAAGAGATGCTTCCTTGGTCTATTGTGACATTGCTGAAAATTCTCAAGTGTATGTATCCATATGGAAAGAAGTCACATTTAAGTATGTGTTTAGCCAGAGAAAGGCAAAATGAGAAAAGGTTAAAATTTGTACTGCTTTATCTTAGAGAAACCATATCCTGCAACTGAAGTAAGTTAAGAGTTGGTGAAGGTGATAAACCATGTTTATATTGTTATTAACATCCTTTAGTAGCTTTATGTATTGAAATAAATCCAGACAGAAGCCAGAACCATGATGAAGGTTGCTGAAAAGTATGTGATATAATCAATGCACAGAAGATATTCTTAACAAGTCCTATTTATCTGGAAAATATCTGTGTTAATTAGAGTACAGGCTAAGTTACTCTCTTAAAGAGATTGAAACTACAGTAGTTCAAAGAAGATAGAATTTTATATCTTCCTCCTGTAACAAGCCAGAATGAGTGGGCAATTTCGTATGTGTAGGTGGTTTTGCTCTATGAGGTTGTTCAGGGACTTGGGTTCCTTCTATCTGGTTATGCCATGTCTTAGGGTGTTATCATCTTCAAAATTTTCTCATTACCTTTAAGTTTGCATTTCAACTTAGAGTAAGGGAAAGAGTGATAAAATGGATAGAAAAGAGTGCAGGTAATTTCCTTTTAAGAGTATTTGACCTAGAACTTGCACACGTCGCTTTTATTCACATCTCATTGTCTGGAATTTAATCATGTATCTCTATATAGATGCAAGGAGAAGGAGTCCTGGTGCCACAGTGGTTTAAAGCACTCAACTGCTAACCAAAAGGTCAGTGGTTCAAACTCACCATAAAGGTTGTAGCCTTGGAAACCCTATTGGGCAGCTCTACTCTGTCCTATAGGGTCACTGTGAATTGGAATTAACTCTATAGCAGGGAGTTTGATATTGGTTTTAGATGCAAGGAAGGCTGGACACTATGGTCCTATGCTTGGTAGCCATGTGCTCACTAAAATGTGGGATTTCTATTTCTAAAAGGGGGAAAGGAGAATGGTATAATGGGACACTACAGAGCCTCTGCCACAAAACTATCATGGAGTGACAGATTCAACACAGAATTGTTGTTATGTGCCATTGGGTCAATATCAACTAATGGTGATGCTATAGGACAGGGTAGAACTGCCCCCATAGGGTTTCTAAAGCTATAAATCTCTTCTGAAGCAGACTGCTACACCTTTCTCCTGCAGAATGGCTGGTGGGTTCCAAATGCTGACCTTTTAGTTAGCATCTAATGCTTAACCACTGTGCTACCAAGGCTCCTAATAGGAGGCTTAATTATACTGAAGCCATTATGCTCTCCTCCCTCTCCCTTTTCTGATTGGAGCCACTGCAGCCACAACCAGTGTGAAGATCATTGGAGACTACTCAGACTATAAAAGAGTTCTTCTAAGAACCCAAAAGGAGCTCTGGTGGCATAGTCCCTAAGGCATTTCACTGCTAACCAGCAGGTCAGCAGTTCAAATCCACCAGCCACTCCATGGAAGGAAGATGGGGCAATCTACTTCTGTAAAGATTTACCTCCTTGGAAACCCAGTGAAGGTTGCTATGTGTTGGAACTGACTCGATGGGAGTGAGTTTGGTTTTTGGTAAGGGCCCAAAGGGATGGAGCCAGAGAACACATCAACTTCAGATTTATAAGACAAATTCTTCACTTTGAGTTATTCCTATGGGAGCAGTTTGTCATCGATAGGGTTGAATAAGAAGTAAATTAACAAACACATATTCACCGAGCACCTATCATGTGCAGAACGTTGCCTTGGGAGCTCCAAGTGATAAAAGGAGTATGAGATGATCCTTGCCTCTACTAGTGTAGACTCAATCTCAAAAAGTTAAAGAGCAATGAGATCATAAAATCATGAGTAAACATTTCTTTAACTCCCTTCTTATATACTCTATAACATAAGGGGGCCTATGGCACATTGAATACTTACGTAAGCTCTCTATTAGATGGATTCTCTATTCAATGTTATTGTTGTTATGTGCTGTTGAGTCGGACCTGACTCATAGTGACCCCTCCTTGGGTTGCTGAGGCAGTATCACTACAGAAGTAGATTGTCCCATCTTCCTTCTGAGGAGTGGCTGGTGGGTTTGAACCTCCAGCCTTCTGGTAGCAGTCAAGTGCCTTAGGCACTATGCTACCAGAACTATTTAATAGAAGAACAAAATTCTGTGAATTCAGTGAATTCTCTATGAGAGTGTGCACTGGGGACCCTAGCCTCACCCAATCCAAACCATCTACCTCCTACCCCAACTCATGGCCCGGTGAGTTCTATAGAAATAATGGAGTCCAAGAATGGAGCACATTCCTAGTGCTGTTGACTTCTAAGAAGTTTGCTGAAGAGAGGAATGTCATTTATTATTGGAAAATGGATAAAATGGAGAAAAGAAAGGGGTGGGGTTTTTTTGGGGCATAAAATTACTAAAGTGGCACGCATGGTCTAGGACCAACCAATTACGTCAGTTGACTGGAGTGAAAGGTTGGATAGGAAGAGAGTGAGCGGAACAGAGGCGGGGATCAGTTTATGAAGCATCTTCAATGCTAGTTGCCAGTCGAGAAATCCCTTTGAAGTGCAGCCTACTGTGGAAAGCAACAGAGTGGGCTTGGCTGCAGATATTTTTAAATTATACACTATACCTAACAGTGAAGGATCACCATTTAGCTACATTAAAATTTAAATGTTTAATGGAAGTTGTTAATCACAGTGGTTTCTTCAAGAACCTGGGGCATATACAAAAGTTCCATTTTGAAGATCTGTATTTACCTAGCTAAGCATCTTTTATAGACTTTAGACTGAGTGTTTGATCAGTTTTTGCTTCCTCTGTTTGACGAGCCTGGTCTCACATGGTTTTCTCTGGTGCTTCCTAACATGATTCCATTCAGGAGGGAGAAGAGCAGTTGTTCACTGCTGCAACCCTAGGTCTACCCTGGCCTCGGTGTGGAGGCTGCTCTACCATTACCGGTTCTTGGCACAAAGCCCTGAAAAGATAGACACACGATCTGTGCATCTGTGTTATCATGGCTGAATGCAGTTATGGCTGTTCCATTAGGTGACATTTCTTTCACTAAAGATCAAACAAAGTGATATATAAAGCTTGCTGTGTCAGAGAATTTTACTTTCGGTCATTGTAAGGAGAGGTAGTGTCTGGGTGGTGCAAACTTAACACAATTAGCTTCTAAGTGAAAGTCAGAGGTTTGAGTCCACTCAGAGGCACCCAAGAAGCCAGGTGTGGCCATCTACTTCGGAGAAATCAGCCACTGAAAACCCAGTGGAGCACAGTTCTACTTGGACACACATGGGGTTGCCGTGAGTTGGAAAGGCCTCAGTAACAGCTGGAGAGTATACACAGTAATGCAGTTGAGGAGCAGGGGTAACTTGGAACTAGTATTTCTAGCCCCTTCCAGAGATCCATGTAAATAATTAGCAGAATGCTTGTTTGATAAAGACATGTCAAGAATGTGTATCAGTACGTTCCCAGTGCCAAGCACCGTGCATGGTACACAGAAAATTCTTAATAGATGGGGTCTGTGACTGAATTAAGCAATCTATGTAATAGTTACAGACTAAATATCAACAAGGAAACCAGAACATAAATATTAATTTTGCTTCTGTTTACAGAGTTGTCTTTTTTTGTTTTAAAAACTCAGAAAAAAGTTTTGGGATGAGAGGAGAAGAAAAACATTAAAAAAATTGAAATTCCCTCTAGTTCTACTTTTCAGAGATTATCCTTATTAGGTCTATTTCTTTCAGCCTTTTCCTATGCATAGCTTTGTTCAAATATAAATTTCAATTGATTAAAACAAGTAGATAATGAATCTGGAGAACAGAAGCATAAATTAGAAAATACGACATGGATTAACTAATTATTTTCCCCTCTGTGGTCTTAAGACTAAAAGAAATATAAACCAAACTAAACTCAGTGCCGATGAGTTGTTTCCGACTCATACCGACCCCTCCTTGGGTTTCTGAGGCCGTATCTCTAAGGAAGTAGATTGCCCAGTTTTCCTTCCAAAGAGTGGCTGGTATTTGGAGCCTATTGTATCAATAGGAGCTCTGGTGGTTCAGTGGTTAAAGCCTTCTGCTGCTAACCAAAATGTCAGTGGTTCAAACCCACCAGAGAAAGATGAGGTAGTCTGCTTCTGTAAAGATTTATAGTCTTGGAAACTCCATGGGGGAGTTCTGCTCTGTTCTATAGGTAGCAATGAATCAGAATCGACTTGATGGTAGTGGGTTTGGTTATTTTTGGTTTATTGTATTAATATACAATATTATGCATATACTTTCTTTTGCTCTCAATTTTAGTTAGAAGCACTCAATTGGTTTCTAAGATGAAACTAAAACAAAACAAAATGCAAAAAGGTAGGCACAAACTCAGAAAGTTTTGAAACCATTAATCTTTCTATTTAAATAGCCATTCAGCAAGTTATGCCCCCCTAGTCAACTCTGGCTTTCTTCACTGAGGTTTTAATGAAAGGAGGAGAGATGTTGGTTATTCTGCAAGAACATGATTGCAGCCTTTGAAAGTGGCTGCTAGAGGAGTCTCCAGCACAAAGATCTATGGAGAAGATAGCACTTGGGCCAGCTAAATATTTTAATACACTGGCATTATGTAAGTAGATGCTTTCCTTGTTTTCCATAGGCTTGGGTGGCTATCCACATACTGGGAGATGTTAAGGGTTTTGAGTACTCCCTACTCTACCAAAATGCTGGTACAATGATATGTTTTTCCTAAGTATGATTGAAGAAGATTTATATAAAATGCATTTATTGTGCAGCTGGGATGGTTTCCCCTCTTATTTCTTCTGCTTTCCTATCTAGCTGCACAGGAGGTATGATTAGGTGCCTGGAGGGTAAGGGGAGGATGGTATGTGCTCTCCCAACCCTTTACCACAAACCCGGCTGCCAAAGCTGAAGCAGCCACACAGAGAGCTAAGGACTTTAAAAACTTAATTAAGGGTAAAAAAGCAAACAAAATAATACTATAGTGGATTTACTTAGTGCTGTGGCCCTGCCAGGGAAACCACAGTCTGCATTTATATGTTTCTTATATAAGATATATCTAATTAAAACGGGAGACGGAACAGCAAGCTTTCTTCTAAGTTCATTTAAATACATGTTTATGTTGTGTTTAAATTCCCGATGGGGTAATGTAATGCTGATCCAAAGGCATAAAAGCAATTTGATTAGGCAACTGTGGACATTAGTGAATACTTTTAGCCTCAAGTACTTAAGATTCAATACTGCATACCCCATACAAAAGCTATCTACTCAGGTTAGTGGCTATGTGTCAAGTTGATTCCAATTCATACTGACCCTGACATGACAGAGTAGAACTGCCCCATAGGGTTTCTTTGGAAGATCTGGTAGTGTAGTGCCCAAGGTATTTGACTACTAACCAGACAGATAGTGGTTCAAACCCACCAGCCACTCCTTGGAAGGAAGGTTGGACAATCTACCTCTGTAGTGATACCGCCTCGGAAACCCAAGGAGGGGTTGCTATGAGTCTCCAACTTGACCTCAAACAACAACAACAACAACCCTCATACAGTGGTGTAGTGCCCAAGGCTTTTGACTGCTAACCAGAAGGATGGTGGTTCAAACCCACCAGTCACTCCTCAGAAGGGAGGTTGGGCAATCTACTTCTGTAGTAATACCACCTTGGAAACCCAAGGAGGGGTCGTTATGAGTCAGATCCTACTTGACTGTCTGTGGTGAGAAAGAGAGATAGGATTTCCTATGGCCCTAATCTTTGTGGAAGCAGATTGCTGCTGGGTGGGTTGGGAACTGTTGATCCCTTAGTTAATAGCCGAGCTCTTAATCAGTGCACTCCCAGGGCTCTTTACTGAAGTTGGACAGCCCAGCAAATCTGAATACAATATTTTTATGGGTGAACTGACCCACCTTCACCTTTGTAGCTTTCTGGCCCAGGGGATATGTTGCTAACAGAGAATTGGCTCAAGACTCCTGGGACCTTACATGTAACAGAACTGAGCACTGCCCAGTCGTGAGCCGTCTTCATGATAGATGCTATGTCTGAATCCACTGTTGTGGCTATTGCGTCAGTCCACCTCACTGACTGTTCCCTCATTTTTACTGACCCTCTGCTTCACCAAGAAATGTACTTGAGCCTTATTTTTTGCTTCTGGATGATCTGTGTTTCCTTTTCATGTGATAATTTCATATGATAATTATGAAAATCCTTTTTTTCTTTTTACTTTTCATACCACTTCTTTTTGAGAGCAATGAAAATATTTTAAATTGGACTTCAATTTGGAGAAATTTAAAATGTTTACAAGACACCTAAAATTTCCACATTACACACATTTGAAAAAGGAGGTTAAGCAAAATGTCACTCTTTTAGTTTATGAAAGGGCTTATGTTTTGTGATCTTACATCTTAAATTTTGTTCTGAAGTCTAGCAACATTGGCAACATCGGGGAGCTTCAGAAATGCAGAATTTCAGGCTCTACTTCAGACCAACTGAACCAGCATCTGTATTTTAACAAGACCTCCCCCATGGAGATTCATATGCAAATTAAAGTTTAAGAAGTACCAATTTAGATAAAGGGCTTCTGAATAGATCTTCCTTCCTGCAGGCCTATCTTCTTGAGATCTATTTTGTAACTTCTCCAATGGGAACCCCAATGGGAAACATTCTGTGTGCTCAAGTTACACTTTTTCCTTAGGAATCCTGAACTCTTTAGAAGCCTATGAAGTAGGATAAAGAAGAATCACAGAATAAGTTTTTAAGCTCCCCTTTAATTTTGCCTGCATTTAATTTATCACGGTTCTGGACTATAGTTAGATATTATTAAAAAAAGAAAAAACCTGAGTTAATTTTACATTTATGAACATATTTAAGCTGGGTAGTGTATTGGTTTCCTAGAGCTTCCATAATAAATTATTGCAAGCTGGGTGGTTTAAAACAACAGAAATTTATTCTCTTACAGATCTAGAGGCCAGAATCCTTAAATCAAGATGAAGGCGGACCATGCTCCTTTCAAAGACCTTAGGAAAGAATTCTGTTTTGCTGTTTTTTAGTTTCTGGTGGTTGCTGGCAATCTCTGGCATTCTTTGGCTTGTAGTTGTATCACTCAGTCTCTGCCTCTGTTGTTGTTGTCATTATGTGCCATCGAGTTGTATTGACTCATAGTGACCCCTCCTTGGGTTTCCAAGGCAGTATCACTACAGAAGTAGATTGCCCAACCATCCTTCTGAGGTGTGGCTGGTGAGTTTGAACTTCTGGTTAGCAGTCAAGTGCCTTAGGCACTATGCTACCAGAGCACATGGAATTCTCTGTCTCTGTGTCCCTGTGTCTTCACATGATCTTTTATAAGGACACCAGTGATTGGATTTAGGGTCCTCCCTAATCTAGTATAACTTCATCTTAATTTGATTATATCTGCAAAGACCTTGTTTGCAAATAAGGTCACATTCACAGGTGTGAGGGTTAAGACTTTAACATATTTTTTTTTGAGGGGGAGAGTGCACAATTCAATGCATAGCAGTTATCTATAAATTAAAAAAAAATCTTTAACATCATATATATAACAAAATAGATTCTCTGTAGATTATTTAGGAATTCTGGTGGTGCCTAAGACTTTTGACTGCTAACCAGAGGGTTGGCAGTTCAAACCAACCGCTCTATGGAAGAAAGTTTAGGCAATCTATTTTCATAAAGTTTACCACCTCAGAAACCCAGTGGGGGTTGCTATGAGTCAGACTCCACTCAATAACAATGTTTTTTTTTTTTTGTTTTTTTTGGGGGGGGGGCAGGGAGACTATTTGGTCACAATTCTTGAGAAAGGCCATAATTCCATCATCTATCTATCTATATAT
>NW_006921650.1:198413-200436 GCF_000298275.1 Orycteropus afer afer | reverse complement strand
GGGGGGGGGCAGGGAGACTATTTGGTCACAATTCTTGAGAAAGGCCATAATTCCATCATCTATCTATCTATATATAAAAAAGGCTAGATCTATGTTCTTTTTACAGTATAGATCCCATTTGACCTAACTTTGAAATGAATGTTTCATTATTGGCTACATATATTGTGATACTCTTACATTTGAAAATAATTTCTTCAGCTTAAAGCTTTCTTTAGCTTATTGCACTATACAAAATGTCTTTTGGGGTTCAATTTATTTATTTATTTTTAAAATTTTTTTAAGAGCTTGCTTTACATTCAACGTTAAGTATACATTTAGTTTCTCTCCCCATTTACCAAGCCCAACCCTAACCCAGTCTCCTCCCCTCCCCGCCCAGTAACCCTCCCCCCATGCCTATCATAGTTATGCACTCCTGTGTGTCCTGCATTTCCTCCTTGTGAATGTTGCCCCTCTGGTGCCCCGTGGTTGATTGCTCCAAGGGATGCATTACCAT
Source organism: Orycteropus afer afer (assembly GCF_000298275.1). Lineage (NCBI taxonomy): Eukaryota > Metazoa > Chordata > Mammalia > Tubulidentata > Orycteropodidae > Orycteropus > Orycteropus afer. Next base: position 199,943 of record NW_006921650.1, on the reverse strand, counting down.
AGAGTATGTGGGCCGGCACTCTGGGTTGAGTGGTCTGCATGTACATCTTGTTTACTATTGGGCTGAGAGCCACCCCTTGGGAGTGAGCTTTATTCCAGGCCCACAATATATCCCAGGACCATGGTACTGGGGGTCTCACCAGAGTTCATCTGACTAGTACTTCTGGTCATTATTGAGTTTTTTGGATTTTGTTCCACATTTTTCCTCCCACTCTATCCAGGATCTCCAGATTTGATACTTTCCTGAGTGTTTGGCATTGGTAGCTGGGCACCATCTAGTTCTCTGGTCTCGAGGGCCATCATGTCCTATGGCTGATTGCTTCCAAATGCCCCTCCCCCCTTTTTGCGTTCTTCTTCGCTTCCGATGCCAGGAGACCATTAGCTGCATCTTAGATGGCTGCTTGAAAGCTTTTAAGACCTCCGTTGCTACTCACCAATGTAGGATGAGGAGCAAGATTTTTATGTATTTTGTTGTGCCAATTGAGTCTGGTGTCCCCTAGTACTATGGTCCTGAGATGGCAGATCCGTTGGATCTCTTTCCCACAGTGTCTTGGTATCTGTAAGGGATTACTCTGTCTCTGTCTTCTGTTGTTTCTATAAGGATTGCAGGTATTTTGTATCACTGGTATCTGTGCAAGATTAGCCTCCGCTGAATCTATCCTTGGTCTAGAGTATTCTCCTGTTCACTGATCCCCATCTGATCCTCTCAGATGTTTACATGTTTATCTGTTTGGTGTTAATGGTAATGAAGTATTGTGGGCACACTGTTGGTTTTAGGATCTGTTATCTATCTTGTATGTACACAATTTGGTGTCCTCCCTTTTCCTAATGTTATCATGGTGGTCACAGTCTCTTTCCATATATCCCTCCCCTTACTCACGTCAGCATGTGGGCCCCAACTAGCCTGAAATTAATCCCTCCCCTTCCCTTCCCACCTTGGTAACCTACAAAATGAGTTCCCTTTCCCAAACAAACCCTTCTTTGTGTTTTTACAGTAATGGGCTCATACAGTACTTGTCTTTCTGCAACTGACTTATTTCACTCAGCATAATGTCCTCTAGGTTCACTTACGTTTTGAGATGATTCGCATATCCCTCATTGTTCTTTAATGTAGCATAGCATTCCATTATGTGCATGTACCATAATTTGGTTATCCACTCATCCGTTGATGGGCATTTAGGTTGTTTTCATCTCTTTGCTATAGTGAATTGTGCTGTGATGAACATAAGTGTGCATATGTCTGTTTGTGCACTCTCACCTCTTTAGGATATATTGCTAGTAGTGGAATTACTGTGTCAAATGGTATTTCTATTTTCAGTTTTTTAAGGAAACACCATACCAAATGCCACAATGGTTGTACCATTTTACAATCCTGCCAGCAGTGCACAAGAGTTCCGATCTCTCTGCAACCTCACCAGCATTTGCTATTTTCTGTCCTGTTGAACTTTGCTATTATTGCTGGGGTGAGATGATATCTCATCCTTGTTTTGATTTGCATCTCTCTAATGACTAATGAGGGAGCTCTGGTGAC
>NW_006921650.1:193304-194648 GCF_000298275.1 Orycteropus afer afer | reverse complement strand
TGGATTCGTCTTTCGTTGGAGTCAACAACCAGTGTACTGCCTGCCAGCCTTGAATTTCTTGGCTCCCTGCAATTGTGGAAGCTAAGGCTGCCTCCAGCCCAACGTTTCCTCCAGGGACTTTGGACTTGCCAGCTTCTATACGTTTGTGAGCCATTTTCCTAAGATAAATTTCTCTCTCCCTCTCTAAGCTTTGTTGGTTTTTGTTTCTCTAGAGAATCCAGTCTAACACACTTGGTATGAATCCCACTTGGTCAGGATGCATTGTTTTTTTGATATGTTGTTGGATTCTGTTGGCTAGAATTTTCTTTAAGATTTTTGCATCTATGGCCATGAGGGATATTGGTTTGTAGTTTTCTTTTTCAGTGGTGTCTTTCCATTAGTATTAGTGTTATGCTTGCTTCATAAAATGAGTTTGGGAGTATGCCATCTTTTTCTATTTTCTGGAATAGCTTGAGTAGTATAGGTGTCAACTCTTCTCTAAATATTTGGTAAAATTCTCCAGTGAAGCCATCAGGGCCTGGACTTTTATTTGTGGGGAGCTTTTTTTTTTTTTTTATTATTACCTGTTCAATTTCTTCTTTTGTTATAGGTCTGTTCATATATTCTGTCTCTGAGTGGGATAATTTAGGTAGGTCTTGTGATTCTAGAAACTTGTCCATCTCTTCTAGGTTCTCAAATCTGTTGGCATACAGTTTTTCATAATATTCTGTCAGTATCTTTTTTAATTTCAGTTGGTTCTGTTGTGATGACACCCTTTTTGTTTACTATTCTTGTAATTTGCATCTTCTCTATTTTTTGTTAGATTTGCTAATAGTTTGTTGATTTTGTTCATCTTTTTGAAGAACCAGCTTTTTGTTTTGTTGATTTTTTTCTATGGTATTTTTGTTTGTTTGTTTTCTGCTTAATTTATCCCCACTTTGATCTTTATTATTTCCTCACTTCTAGATACTGTAGGATTCTTTTGTTGTTCTTTATCTAATTGTTGGAAATGTTGAGCTAGAGTGTTGATTTTGTTTCTTTCCTCTTTTTTGATGTTTGCATTTATTGCTATAAATTGACCTCTGAGTACTGCTTTTGCTGTGTCCCATAGGTTTTGGCGTGATTTATCTTCACTCTCATTTGTTTCAAGGAATTAAATTTTTTTTTTTTTTTATTTGTTCTATTACCCAGTAGTTTTTGAGCAGTGAATTGCTCAGCTTCTACATGTTTGATGCTTTTTCCTTGATCTTCTTATTATCAATTTTTAATTTTATAGCATTGTGGTATGAGAAGAGGCTTTGTAGTATTTCAGTGTTTTTGAATTTATGGAGGCTTGTTTTATGTTCTAACATATGACTCATTCTG
>NW_006921650.1:191611-192443 GCF_000298275.1 Orycteropus afer afer | reverse complement strand
CAAGTCAAACCTGACTCATAGCGACCCCTCCTTGGGTTTCCGAGGCAGTATCACTACGGAAGTAGGATTGCCCAACCTTCCTTCTGAGGAGTGGCGTCGATTTGTTTAGGGGGATTGTTAATTTCCTCCGTGGTTACCTTGGAGTAAATTTATGTCTCTACATTTTTAGAATAGTCTGTTCTATGAGGACATTGTCCTGTCTTCCTCACCATTTGGAAGTTTGTACCTAGAAGTTTTATTCCATTAGGTTAGTTGCTGTTACGTGCAGATTGGCTTCCTTGATTTTTAGTGTACAATGTTTTATGGTCTTATTTTGAGTTTCTATTTCTGATTTGGTTTTAGTGTTGCTGTCATGTATCCTGATTTTATTGATCTCTGTTGTGGGTTCTCCATTGGAAGGACTTCCTTAAGCATTTCTTGTAGGTTGGTCTGGTTTTCACAAAATCCATTAATTTCTGTTTGTCTGAGAATGCCTTGATTTCACCCTCATATTTGATGGGCAGTTTGGCTGGATATTGGATTCTTGGTTGGAATTTCTTTCCCTTCAGTGTTTTATATATGCTGTCCATTGCCTTCTTGCCTGCATGGTTTCTGCTGAGTAATCAGAGCTCAGCCTAAGTGTTTGATTATTATAAGTAATATTTCTTTTGTTTCGGGCAGCCCACAAAATTCTTTCTTTGTCTTTGGTTTTGGAGACTTTGATTATAATATGCCTTGGTGTTTTTCTCTTGGGATCTGTCCTGTATGGGGTCCTATGAGCTTCTTGGACAAATATCTTTTCTTCCTTCATGATATGGGGCAAGTTTTCTGTTAGCAGGTCTTCCACAATTTT
>NW_006921650.1:178521-190861 GCF_000298275.1 Orycteropus afer afer | reverse complement strand
TTTTTTTTTGGCTATTCATTCAGGTGTGCTGGGTTGCTCTGCAGTTTTCTTTGTGATGATGGAATTGCTGTGTGGAATGTGGATGCAGGTCTCTGTTTGTTGTAAAGAGAGTTTAGGATTCAAGCCTGCAGGTATTATGGTGGCTCAATGTGGTTTTTGTATTGGATGAGGGAAGGTAGAGGTGGAGAAAGTGGGAGGAGAAGAGAGAACGAAGAAAAACTCCAAGGTGCCAGGAGCAGTTTCTAGGGCTTTGTTGTTGTTGTTGTTATGTGCCATCGAGTTGAACCCTCCTTGGGTTTCCAAGGCAGTATCACCATGGAAGTAGATTGCCCAACCTTCCTTCTGAGGAGTGGCTAGTGGGTTTGAACCTCCAGACTTCTGGTTAGTAGTCAAGTGCCTTAGGTACTATGCTACCAGAGCTCCTCTAGGGCTTTGAGCGGGCTGCTAATGATGACGTTGTACTGTTATTTACAGGCCTGTAGCTCAAGTTCAGCAAAGACTCCAATTGTCAGGGGGTTGCCACTTTCCACCAGGTTCAGACACATGCAAAAACCCCAGTCTTGAGGACCCTCTGTGCCAAAAAGCTGACCTAGGATAACTGCCCCAATCTGTGATCTGTGATGGGAGTTCCTCCCAGGGCCCGCCCACTTGCCGCATTAATGTTCTCCTGCTCACAGGCTTTGGAGGTACTGGAGCCAGAGAAATCTCTGCTCCCACCCAGAGGTCCCAAGTTTACCAATAAAATCAGGTGCTGAAGGTAGATCCATGGAGTGTCCCCTGGTTCTCTGGTGTGGTGTGTTTTCTCCACTACCCCAGGGAGGACTCCAATGGCCTTTCTCGCCTGCTAGTCAGGCTCTGTAGGGTAGGTTTCCCTGTTTCTGTTATTTTTCCCCTGTCCCTTTCTCCTTTCTAATTCTACTCCCCTGAGTTTGGCTTACTCTGATTTAATGAGCCATTCAGAGCACCAGAATCTCTATTTCAAACTGCTGCACCTAGTTTTTCAGGCACTAAGATGCTAGAGGGAATGAGTATGGGGACTGCTAAAGAGATGCCATTTTCCAGGTCTGGGGCTCAATTTAATAAAACAATTAAATTTTTTTTTTACAATTTCTTCTGAAACTGAGCCTAATTCTGAGATTTTTGTGACATTTGTTCACAGAGTTTTAAAGAAATCATTGCTGAAGTCTTATTTTATGAAGAAGGAACAAATGCTTCTTTGTTTAAACACTCTTAATGCAGCCTTGAAAATAATTTTTAAGAGGTTGCTGGTTCAGAATAATGTAGTTTCCAGGATTATCCACGACCTACTTTTTATTCCATAGAGAATATTCATCATGGCTTAGAATAATAAGCAGACACAAAACACTAACAGCAGACACAAAACACTAACTTTAACTTTGTCATTCATACTCTTTCTTTGCCAGCAAGAGTTGTTGTTATGTGCTGACCAGTAGGACCCAACTCACAGTGACCCCTCCTTGGGTTTCTGAGGCAGTATCACTATGGAAGTAGATTGCCCAACCTTCCCTCCGAGGAGTGGCTGGTGGGTTTGAACCTCCAGCCTTCTGGTTAGCAGTCAAGTACCTTAGGCACTATGCTACCAGAGCCAGCAAGAGTAGCTAGTAGCAATTCAAATGATTTCACAAGCAGAAGTCAAAAACCCAAAGGTTCTGTTCCCATCATTGATGCTGAGATCCCATCAGGTACTATAGAATTTATCTTGAATCAGTAAATTCAGAGCAGATTTTTAAGAGATTATTACTTCAGCACTGTTCTCATTACTCAGAGGAAAGCCTCATGCTTTTATGCAGTAGAGGGCTCAGGCAAATTCTAGTTTAACAATTTAGGTAGTTATAATCCAATTATATTACATCATTATTTCAGTTAATTTAAATTTCACACTTAAGACTAAGAGTCATGTTATGTTCTAAAGTGGGAAGAAGTTAAAATAAGGATCACAGTTTCTACTGACTTTCAATTTACATCATCATCATCATTGCTAACACTTAATCAGCACTTCCCATGTGCCAGGAACTAACTAGTCTAAGTGCTTTAACATGTTAAATTAGCACAACAAGCTTTTGAGGCAGATAATAATATTCTCATTGTAAAAAGAGGAGATAAGGCTCAGAGGTCTTCAATAACTAAGTCAAGGTCACGTAAATAGTAGAGCTGGGATCTAGCTGAAGATGATTTAATCACCTTAAATTTGTGAGACTGAAGAACACATACTGTGAACTTTGAAGAAGGAGAATAATTTTTTTTTCAGAATTTTTTTTTGTATTTGTTTATATTTTTACTTATTTTGCTTTCTGTAGGTTGAAAGTATGATGGCATTATGAAGTTGAAATCTTTATCTGAATTTATTATTTAGAATTTCCTTTCAATTTTAAGAATGCCAAGTGCAATATAATGAACATGTAGGTTAATAATAGCTTAGCTGTAAGTCTTGCCCTTGATAAAGGTGACTTTATAGCCAATTTTATATATCAGAGGGTATGAACTTTACCCTGAAGACAATGGAAACAAAACAAAACAAAACATCATACTTACTGTCAATTCTGACTCATAGATTTCCAAGGCAGTAAATCTTTATGGAAATAGATTGTCCAGTCTTCTTTCCATGGAGTGGCTGGTGGGTTTGAACTGCCAACTTTCTGGTTAGCAGTCAAATGCCTTAGGCACTACATCACTAGAGCTCTTCAGAAAACTTTGAATTATGGAGGATATGTGAATGAAGTCATGTTTCAAAAGATTTATTTGACCATGGTGTGTTCTGTAAACTGGCAGTTGTTGTTAGGTGCCATTAACTCAGCTCTGACTCATAGTGACCCTATCTATGTACAACAGAACGAAACACTGCCTGGTTCTGTGCCATTCTCACAATCCTTGCTACAGTTGAGCCCATCTTTGTAGCCACTGTATCAGTCCATCTTGTTAAGGGTCTTCCCCTTTTTTTGCTGACCCTCTACTTTACCAAGCATGTGTTATGGTCCCTTCTGACAACATGACCAAAATAGGTGAGATGAAGTCTGGTCATTTTCGCTTCCAAGGAGCATTGCAGCTGCACTTCTTCCAGAATAGATTTGGTCGTTCTTCTGGCAGTCCATGGTATTTTCAATATTCTTCGCCAACATCATAATTCAAAGGCATCAACTCTTCTTCAGTCTTCCTTATTCATTATCCAGCTTTCATATGCATATGTTGTTGTCATGTGCCGTCGAGTTGGACCCGACTCATAGCGACCCCTCCTTGGGTTTCCGAGGCAGTATCACTACGGAAGTAGATTGCCCATCTTCCTTCCGAGGAGTGGCTGGTGGGTTTGAACTGCCAGCTTTCTGATTAGCAGTCAAGTGCCTTAGGCACTATGCTACCAAAATACCATGGCTTGGGTTAGGTGTACCTTAGTTTTCAAAGTGACATCTTTGCTTCTTAACATTTTAAAAAAGGTCTTTTGTGGCACATTTGCCCAATGCACTACAGTGGTAGTAAAACAGAGTAAAGAAAGGGAGCTTAATTAAAAGACTATTAAAATCATTTAAATGAGGATTATGGAGTCCAGGCAGGTGGGGTCAATGAAACAGAAAAGAGAAAAAAAAAGCAACTGATTTACAAAGGAAGTCTCAACAAAGATTCCTCAATAATAAGACATAATAAGATGTGTGAAGGGAAGGAAAGATATCAGTGCTGTCTCCCAAGTTTTGAATAAAGGTCTTTGGAGAAAAATGATGTGTTTAGTTTGGAACAGGAACTCTGAAGGGATGATGACAGGACAGCTGGAGTTTAAGAGGTGTCTTGAAACTGTAGACAAGTGGTAGGGTGATAGGGGATTTGAAAAGTATTTCCTGGTGGTTTTCCAGCTAAGGGTCCAGTGTGGACCTTTGAAGAGGTTAGAGTGGACTTGGCCATGTGGGGGCAGCAGAGCATCAACAATTGCTGGGGACAACTGGCCAGGACAATGATACTGACAAGAAAATGGTGTTTAGACTAAGGTCTGGATGCATTCACCTAAAGACCTAAAGAGGAATTATAGGCAACTAAGGAGACAACGGTAATGAGACCCTAGAGTTGGGATCACCCGACAGTACAAATATATGGAAGTTAAAGGATGGAAAATTTTCTAGAAGCCCTAGAGGGGGCAGATATGTGGACAAAAGCAAGTGATTAATGACTGTGAAGAAAGTGATTTCAGAAGAGTAATGGAGTTGATAAGGAGCTCTGGTGGAGTGGTAGATAAGGCATTTGGCTGCTAACCAGCAGGTCAGTGGTTCAAACCCACCAGCCATGAAAGGAAGATGGGGCAATCTACTTCTGTAAAGATTTACAGCCTTGGAAACCCAATGGGGGTTGCTGGGGGTTGCTATGAGTCAGAATCCACTCAATGGCAGTGATTGAGTTAAGTGGAGCTAAGTGAGTTAAGGGATTAAGTGAGGAAGGGGAATGGCAATGGAGAGAGTGGGACTATATTTAGTATATTATTTTTTCAAGTTTGCCAATGAAAGGAAACAAAGTGATAAACGGTAGTTTGAGGGGGAAAAATAACAGATAGAGGGACTACTTTTTTAATGTGAAATGTTCTTGTGAATGTTTACGAACTGAATGGAGTAATCTCATGAAGAGAACAGAAAATACCAGTTGAGAGAAAGAATAAGGGGATAATTATGTAGCCACCTCTCAGAAAAATTTAGAAACAATCAAGAGTACTGGTGGAAGGCCTGGATGGGAGAAGGGTGGGAAGGAAGAAAATGCAGATAATAGAGATTTTGTGTATCATTATTAAGTGGCCATTGTAAAAGTAAACTGTATTCTGAATGCTTAGTTGACATTTGGAAGCATGCTCATCACTCAGAGAAGCACTACAGCATGGTGGATATGGTTTGTGGGACGTAGGGAGATGCTGGGGTAAACTCCACGGACGGCTCTTAAGTCATTAATCACACCCTGCTTTGAAACTCAGAGTTATATCCTTGTCCTTTTCACTTTACATTCTCTTCCTCAGAGACGAATTTCACTTTAGTGGTTTTAAACATTAGTGTTGTTGTTGTTGTTGTTGTTATGTGCCGTCGAGTTGGACCCGACTCATAGCGACACCTCCTTGGGTTTCCGAGGCAGTATCATTACGGAAGTAGGATTGCCCAACCTTCCTAGCTACATAAAAGTCTTTGCCTTACTGTTGCAGAGATTCTTTAGTACTGAACCAGTTTTTAAGATAGTGTCTTAATATCTATTTTAAAAGCTTTTCCCAGAACTGAACTGTCTCCAAGACGAAAATTTAGACAACAGATTCTCAATCCTGGTTGCACATTACAGGCAACAGGGGGAGGACCTAAGAAATATTAATGGCTTGGCCTCATTCTTGGGGGGTTCTGATTCAAGTGGTTAGAAGTAGGGCCTGAGAAGAAGTAATTTTTTTTTTTTAAACTGGTAAAAAAAGTTGAGTATCACTGATTTAGGTTATTAGGGAATTGGACTGATACTATAAGGCAACTTTTCACTGCATCATTTAACGTTGGCTGCCCCTTCAAATGCAATGCGACTAAAATAAAATGCATTTCCAAAAATGGTTTTTTCTCCTGACTTTTCTGACTTTGTCAATGGCACTTCCATGAAGAAAAACCTGGAGACCTCTCTGGTTTGGCCATTTTTCAAAACTTCCTCATATCCCATGATTTTTCAACCCAATGCCACTCATTGTCTCATGCCTACACTCCCAGAGCAGCAGCCTATCTCTGGGTCATCCCCCTTTAGCAATCTCTCTTTCTCTCTGTTCTTTGACTCAAGTGCAGAGAGTTGAGTTAATTATATTCTTCAGTGCCTCGCATGTTGCAAGACCCTTCCTTTGTTTGAGTGAATATACGAGTTCATCTACTCTTTCAACACTCTGTTTTGCACATGGCTGGCAGATTATTATTATTTTTAAAGCTCTGCCCTTATCATGTCCTCCCTGCTCAAACACTTCCAGTAACTTCTCATTCTGTTTATTTCTAGTTCACTGGAATCCCCATTAATTTCCAGTTCACTATAAATGGTGAACTCTTTGTAAGTCTGTTATGTTGTTGTTGTTGTTATGTGCCATCGAGTCAGACCCGACTCATAGCGACTCCTTCTTGGGTTTCCGAGGCAGTTATCACTACAGAAGTCGATTGCCCCATATTCCTTCTGAGGAGTGGCTGGTGGGTTTGAACCGCCAGCCTTCTGGTTAGCAGTCAAGTGCCTTAAGCACTACGCTACTAGAGCTCCTACAAAAAGATATAATCATCACACATTTGTGTGTCTAATAATTTAGTTTCAAAATACATACAACAAAATCAGATACATTACATGGTGGTTACTGTTAGGTGCCATAGAGTTGGTTTCAACTCACAGCGACCCTATGTACAATAGAACAAAACATTGCCTGGTTCTGCACCATCCTCACAATCATTGCCATGCTTGAGCCCATCATCACATCCACTGTGTCAATCCATCTCGTTGATGGTCTTCTCCTTTTTCACTGACCCTCTACCCAGCATGATGTCCTTCTCCAAGGACTGGTCCCTTCTGACAACATAACCCAAGTGTGAGAAACGAAGTCTGCCCATTCTCACTTTTAAGCAGCATTCTGGTTGTACTTCCTCTAAGTCAGATTTGTTTGTTCTTCTAATAGTCCATGGTACATTCCATATTCTTTGCTAACAAAATTCAAATGAGTCAATTCTTATCTTCCTTATTCATTGTCCAGCTTTCACAGGCATGTGAGGCTGCTGAATATACCATGGCTTGGGTCAGATGAACCTTAGTCTTCAAAGAGACATCTTTGCTTCACAGTGACAACTACATGGAGAAACCGACAAGTCCACAATCACACTGGGAGATTCCAATGCTCTACATTCTGAATCTGAAAGATTGATAAGTAAGCAAAAAAAAAAAAAAAAAAGATAGAGAATTTGTATAGTTGTTTGATCTAAAAAACAATTTTGTGCATATAAAATAGAGACAATATAATCTTTAAAGCACATTTAGAGCCTTCACAAAAGTTGTGTACTAGGGCCACAAAGAAAATTTAAAGAAGATCCCCCCTCTACAAGTTGAAAAATTACAAGTCATATTCATTGATTGTAATGCAGTAAAAATAACAACAGTTATGATAGCCAGAAATCTGTTTTGACATCAAGTAAATAAATTTTGGTTAATGAGGAAATACATAAAAGTGACAAATTATTTAGAGTAAAACCTACAACATATGACCAAAACAGTAGTCAGAAAGTTCTTTTGATTGCTTTTTGATATTACTTTTAGCTTTTATTCTTTTTCATTTTATTTTTCACTATGTAAGACACTTTGTTCAAAAGTCAAATCTTTTACAAAAAATTGCAACCTCAGAAACATTTCACTTCCATTCCTGTCCTTTTTACCTTGCCCCCAATTCTCACTCCCATAAATACCTTTTTTTTTTTTAAATCAGTTGTAGGTTTATTCTTCCAGAATTTCTTTTTGTGTAACTCAGGAAATATTATGTGTATTCCAATTTCCATTCCTTGGTTACATGATAGCTCACATACTTTGACAGACATTTTTCCATTAAGTAACATGCTGGCTTTTGTGTTGAGAATCCATTGATCCTATTTTATTATTTTTAAAATCAGGAATGAATGTTGAATTTGTCAGTCTTTCCAGCTCCTGTGGCAATGATCATTTTTTTTTCTCCTTAGATCTATTAACATATCATTAGTACTTTAAACATAACAATTTGTCTGGATTCCTGATTGATTTTCCATCTTCATTAATCAATAATTACAATCATTTGAAAACATTTCTTATAGTTTGATGTATCTCTTGAAATGCATACACGTTTAATCTCACCTTGACATTTCTAGAAAAGTAGCATGTTTCTGAAATTCAGAAAAGTACTACCAAAGACTAACATGTTTTCCAAACTGACTTTCAGAGAACAGGCTTTCCATGAAGTGGCTGACTCCTTTTGCTTAGTCTCATTCCTTGAACTGTACGGTAAACTTGAAAATTTTGGTTTCCAAGATTATCTTTTATTCTTATAATTATACATTATATAATAATTAGAAAGATTGAGTCACTAACTACAAATGTTTACAGAATTTCTTCCTCACATTTTTCACCTCCACTCAGTGATATATCTAACTTTGGGATTCCAATGGAAGGTGGGAAATGAGGAACCATTTTTGGTGCTGTTTGGCAGACTATGTATATAGGTAGCTAAAAGGCTTACACACACTGTTGTCGAGTTGGACCCAACTCATAGGCCCCCTCCTTGGGTTTCTGAGGTGGTATCGCTAGGGAAGTAGATTGCCCAACCTTCCTTCAGAGGAATGGCTGGTAGGTTTGAACCACCAACCTTCTGGTTAGCAGTCAAATGCCTTAGGCATTACGCCACCAGGTCAGGCTTATTCATCAATTCAGGCCTCCAAGCATCTGAAGGTCGTTTGTGTCAAAGATGTATCTTGCCCCTGGCCTTTACTTTTTACTATTCTAAGTGATTTAGACTTTCAAATTTGAATAAATATATATTCTAGGGCTCTGGTAGCATAGTGCATAAGGCACTTGACTACCAACCAGAAGGCTAGCAGTTCAAACCCACCAGCCACCCCTCGGAAGGAAGGTTGGGCAACCTACTTCCGTAGTGATACTGCCTCGGAAACCCAAGGAGGGGTTCGTATGAGTCGGGGCCGACTTGCCTGCACATAACAACAACATATACTCAAAACTGAGCTACATGTGCAACAAAATTCGAACCTACAGGCATGTTATCTGTTTCTATATCTAAAGACAAAAAGTAGGTCCTAAGTCTCTCACTACCAGCCTCTTCTTCTCCCCAATTCTTTCTCACTCCTGCTGCAGAGGAAGATATTTAAAAATTATTTGTAAGTAAGACTTATTTTTGATATTTTAATATAAAGACTAGGTCCCTGGGTGGTGCAACTGTTTGCTCTTGGTTGGCAGCTAGAACTCACTCAGAGGCATCTCAGAAGAAAGGCCTGGTGATCTGCTTCTGTAGAGATGACAGACAAGAAAATCCCATGGGGATAGTCCTACCTGTGACATGTAGGGTTGCCATGAGTCAGAATCAAGTGGATGGCAATAGGTTATATAAAGACTATGGTACAACAGGGGAGCTCTGGTAGCGTAGTGCCTAAGGCATTTGACTGCTGACCAGAAGGCTGGTGGTTCAAACCCACCAGCCATTCCTCGGAAGGAAGGTTGGGCAATCTACTTCCGTAGTGATACCGCCTCAGAAACCCAAGGAGGGGTTGCTGTGAGTCGGGTCTGACTCGATGGCACATAACAACAACAACAACAACAACATGGTACAACAGGAGCTCTGGTAATGTAGTGCCTAAAGCACTTGACTGCTAACCAGAAGGCTGGGGGTTCAAATCCCCCAGCTACTCCTCGGAAAGAAGGTTGGGCAATCTACTTCCATAGTGATACCACCTCGGAAAATCTAAGGAGGGGTCACTTGAGTCAGGTCCACTCGACGGCACCAACAACACAACATGGTACAATATAAAGCAGCAATTCAGCAGGCTCCATAAAGGCATTTCTCCTCTCCTTTCTTTGGTTTAAGTTTCTTTTCCTTTATTTACCATTTTCTCTTTTGATCCGAAGATTCTCTATCTGCTTGTCAAAAAACTTCTCCAGCTTTCTTTTCCCCCTCTTTCTGTGCAGGTCAGCACAGCACCATACCAAGTATGCTATTGCTGTATTCTTCACTATGAGTACACCGTGGTTGTTATAGTTTGTGTACTCTGATATAATTCAGAGTTTTTTTTATTTGTATCTGTAAATATATTTGCATACTTTGGGTTTTCTTTTTCCTTAAACAAAAATTTTTACAAAGCAATTATTTCAGAATGTGTCCTCTTTTACTTTTACAAAACATTTCAGAGGAAATCTGAGAGAAGTTATGACTAGACTACCAGAGTTGAAGGTACAGAGAATTGCCTAACCTAGCTCATTTGACACATGTAGCAATTCAGGCACAGAGAGGTTGAGTGACTTACTGAATAACACACAGGACAAAGAAACACACAGAGGAAGGATAAACGAAAGTCCTGCATAAAGCATACTAATCTGGCTTAGTGTCCAGGAACAGAAGTTAGTTCTTATTTTTAGTTCATGGCTATTTTGACACAAGAGCAATACTGTTGTTAGGTGCCCTAGAGTTGGTTCTGCCTCATAGCTCCAGACACAATAAATGCAGCACTGCCTGGTCCTGTGCCAGCCTCACAATCGTGGCTATGCTTGAGCCCATCATTGTAGACACTGGGCCAATCCATCTTGCTGAGGACCACCTTCCCCTTTTTTGCTGACCTTCTACTTTAGCAAGTGTGACATCCTTCTCCAGGGAATGGTCCCTTCTGACAACATGACCAAAACAGGTGAGATAGTCTGGCCATTCTCGCTTCCTAGGAGCATTCTGGCTGCACTTCATCCAGGAAAGAGTAGAGTAATAGAGGTCAGTCTAAATTGTAAAGTCAGGGAAACAGAGAAAGTTTTGTCCTTTGGCAGTGAACAGAGCTCACTGCCCAGAACGCTGTAAAAAATTAAGGTCATCGATAATTATTCTATTAGTGCCTGCTTCCTTTTCAAGGCCTACCCACACAACTATGTCTTGGTCTCTCTCACCCGTCATCCATCATTTCTGAGCACTGAATGTCCAATGCTCTGTGGACTTTTTCTGCTCTTTTCGGGTGGAATTAATTCTTTTTAATTATTTTCTATTAATTCATTGGCAGAAAGTTTTTTCCACATTTTTATAGGCATTTTGACTCTGAAAGAATTTATTATACATGTACTTTAACCTCAGAGGAGACCAGAAAAAAAAGCAAAATGGAACAAGAAATTAATTTTCAATTTACAAGGACATTAACAGATGAAGTATGGTTGGTTAGAAAAAATTTCCTGAAATAAAATAACACTCATTCATTCCTTGTCATTAATGTGGTTTTTCACAATACCAAATTAAATATATTTTTAAAGAAATGTTCTGTGTTCTTTTAAGCAAATATTTTTCCTAAATTGAAGCAAAAGGAAAAACTTCATTCAAATGAATAAATATTGGACTGTTTACTATTTGCAAAGCACTGTGGTGGTCCCTACAAAGTTACAAAAAACGGTAAGTCTCTACCTTAGGTAACTGGGTATTATGCCATCTTCACCTTTCAAAAAAGTCTTTGCAGACAAAAAGTCTGTTCTGTGAGGGAAATCAGGCAAATGCTTATTCTTGCCCCTTCATCACCAGCAGATAAAAGAGGGACCTGACATTCTTAATGAACGTAAAACAGTTAAGTGCTTGACTACAAACCAAAAGGTTGGCGATTGGAACCCACCCAGAGGTTCCTCGGAATAAACGCCTGGAGATCTGAAAGGCCAGTTTCAAAACTCTACGAATGCAATCCACGGCAACTAACAACAATGGAAGTCTTCCTGGTGGAGCTGATTTTGGCGAAGGTTTTCTTCCGAGAAGATAAATGGAAAGAAGGATGGGATGAGGCTGTTGTTTTTGTTGTTATGTGCCGTGGAGTCGGACCGACTCAGCAACCGCTCCTTGGGTTTCCGAGGCAGTATCACTAC
The DNA here is from genome assembly GCF_000298275.1 of Orycteropus afer afer. NCBI lineage: Eukaryota > Metazoa > Chordata > Mammalia > Tubulidentata > Orycteropodidae > Orycteropus > Orycteropus afer. Next base: position 179,272 of record NW_006921650.1, on the reverse strand, counting down.
GGAAGTAGATTAACCCATCTTCTTCCGAGGAGTGGCTGGTGGGTTTGAACCACCTGCCTTCTCGTTAGCAGTCAAGTGCCTTAGGCACTATGCTACCAGAGCTCCGGGGATGAGGCTGAGAGGTGACAATTCGCACACACAAGATTTGCGGTCTCTTTCCCACAGAGTCAGCGCTGGAGGAGCCCCGAATAGAGAGAGCAGGCGCGACTACTTAATAGCCACGCCCTTTCAGAGAAGGGCTCCCGACTGTCGCCCTAGCTTAAGTTTCCGGAAGGGCCTGATTCTAGAGAGGACCAAACCGGATGGAGGTCGCGCACCGTCTTCCGCCCGCTTTCCGGGTCACCAATGCCAGGCTTCTGAGTGAGGCAGGGCCACACATCCGGGAGGTTCTCCGGCTCTTTGCTCCACACGCTGCGCGATGCCTGGTCCGCATGTTTCTCGCGTCCGGGCTCTGTATCGGCGCATCTTGCTATTACACCGGGTTCTACCCCCAGACCTCAAAGCCCTAGGGGACCAGTACGTGAAGGATGAATTTAAGAGACATAAGAATGTTGGTTCTGACGAGGCTCAGCGCTTCCTGCAGGAGTGGGAGGCAAGTGTGGCCCCCTTTTCTTCGCCCTAGAACTTTGGGGTCCCTCAGTGGTGCCCGGGTTTGTCCCTGTCGGAGATCTGTTCGGGCTCGTCTCCCAGCGACCCATCTAGGATCAAAGAGTAGCATCCTATTCTATGTGAATCAAACAGCGTAAAGCTT
>NW_006921650.1:159736-166947 GCF_000298275.1 Orycteropus afer afer | reverse complement strand
CCACGATTATCTTCTGTGTCTGTGTTAATTGGTTTCCCTTTTCTTTGTTGAAGAGGGTCTGTGCAATCCTTCTGCCTAGTCCGCCATCTTGCCGGAACCTCAAATTCTAGAATTCTTGATGGTGAAATCATTAAAGCATAAAAGAAGGACATTAGGACAATGGTGAGATGTAGAACTTTCCTAAAGTCATAGTATATTAGATGTAATTAGCCTGCTTGAACCAGGGGAGTTGAATTTTTATTAAATTGGAACTACTTTGTTTTAATATGGATCTCAGGATCTTGGAGCCAAAATAACAGCTTTCAAGTCTAAACTCTGGTATTTAATAATCTTTTCAGTTTTATTTTTTCTAACCTGTAAAATAATGATAACAGTATTTAAATGTGCACTTCAAAATTAATGTATGTAAATGTATTTAAAAGCACCTTGTAAACTGTTAATCAGGATGGAGCTATAAGATATTAAGGTTTGTTATGTGACGTCTTTTAAGCCAGGCCGTTTTGTGGCAGGGAGAGTTTAGCTCTGGGTTGGGAACAAATAAGGGTTCTTTGAGAAATCCTAAAGTATAAGAACTTGGACACTTTTTAAAGAAAAGTAGGAAAGAATAAAAAAAAAAACCCAAACACACTGCTGTGGAGTCGGATATGACTCATAGTGACCCCTCTTTGGGTTTCCGAGGCAGTATCACTAGGAAGTAGATTGCCCCAGTTTCCTTCCGAGGAGTGGCTGGTGGGTTTGAACCGCCAGCCTTCTGGTTAGCGGTCAAATGAACCCAGAATAAATTGGTAATTGGTTGGAGTGTTACCAGGGTCTCTATGACCCTGAGCAGGGGACCTTGCCTTTTTCTGACAAAGAATTGAACAGTAGAGGCAAAATGTCACATGAACCAACGTTTATTAAAGAGAGGAGAGGGGCTCCTGCCTACCTAGCCTCTAGTCTCTCCTGGAACAGAGCATTTCCTAGGGTTTATAATGGGTGTTGGACAAGAATAGGCATCATTTTTATTCATATAATGAGAGTAGATTTCTGAGGAAAAGGTGCAGTTAAGAAAATCAGGTGTGTATGCAGGAGACAGCCAAGATGGATTGCAGTGTAAATGCTGTTGGAACCAAGATGGAAGCCTTTGTGAAGGCTGCTGGAGGATTCTGGAATGTTGTACATGCATGATGTCTCTGGACCCTGGTTCGAGTCCCAGCAAGGGATTTCTATTCTTGACTGCCTGTGGTGGAAGGTCACTTTGTCAATCAAATTGAATTTTACTGTGCAAAGTTCTGCACCTGGTGAGGTACTTGAAGGATAACTCTCAGGTTTATCAGCATTTTACAATGGTCAAGCTTGGGGGTCCTTTGAACTGTAATTTATTGCCTTGCCTAAGGACATGGCTTAGAGGCCAGCATAGAGAATTATGTGATGGTCTGCAAACCAAAAAAAACCAAATTCACTGCTGTCGAGACAGATCGGACTCATAGAGACCCCTCCTTGGGTTTCCGAGGCAGTATCATTACGGAAGTAGATTGCCCAACCTTCCTTCTGAGAAGTGGCTGGTGGATTTGAACCGCCAACCTTCTAGTTAGCAGTCAAATGCCTTAAATTCCAGGGATATTGAGTCAGGGGCCTGTTTGACCTGGCTAGCCCGATTCCCTGCCTGTCTCAGGAGGAGAGAGAGAGGGCATAGAAAAAGATCTGAGTATGTCAAGAATGTGTTGATCATCCTAGAAGGCTTAGTGTCAGGAATTTTGCTGTTTTTCAAGTAGTTTTAGACTTATGGAAGAGTTCAAATGATAGTACAGGGATCTCTTATATCCTACATCTACCTTCCTCATATGTTAACATTTTACGTAACTATTGTGCAATTATCACAACTAAAAAATTAATATTGCTAAAATACTATTAACTACAGATTTTATTTACATTTTACCAGCTTTTCTACTAATGTCCTTATTTTCTTCAAGGATCTCACATTGCATTTAATTGGCATGTCTCAGTCTCCTCCAGTCTGAGACAGTTCCTTAGCTTTTCTTGTTTTTCATGACCTTGACACTTTTGAAAAGTACTGGTCAGTTAGTTTGTGAATGTCACTCAATTTGTGTTACTTTGACGTTTTCTCACAATTAGGTTGATGTGATGCGTTATTGTAGATGCTGCAGGGCCGAGGTACCCTTCTAAGCACATCGTATTGGCGAGTATATGATATCAACATGACTTATTTGACCTGGTTAACTGGGATCACTTGGGTAGGGTAGTATCTGCCAGGTTTCTCCTGGCATTTTGGTGAAGGTAAAAGGAAGTTACTTCATTTTTATCTTTAGGATAAAAAGGTAAATATATATTTACAGAGTAAGTAGTGAATTTATATAATTCTTTATCATAAGAGAAAAAATATAAGTTCAGGAAGACATGCTGGGAATCTTTTAGGGAGATTGTTCGATACCTAATTGGTAAAATACCCACGGGAATCTCACTCTTAAATCTACCGGAGACAACTGTTAGAAAGGGAGTTGGATCTGGGTAGATCAGGGATCTTATTTATTATGGTATTTTTAGAGTTCTGGCTGCCCATTTTTGAAGAACTGCTGATTTAGGTAATGCTTTGCATTCTTCTCACTGTGCCTATCCAGTTGTGAAGAGAAGTTCTTGTCTTTTATTTTCTGGAAAACCTGAGGACGGGCACTTGATTAGATAGCAAGTAAGCTGTGTTGGTGAGAGCAAGAGAGACAAAGGATAAAAACATGTGCCCTCAGATGCTGTTTTGAATAAACTATGTCTTGGTGCAGAAGACATTTTCCCTTTACGGGAAAATGCTTTCTTTATGTCACTTGCCTCTGCCTGCTTCCTATTGTTTTTCTTAAGTAGATGCTTTGCTCTATATTTGTTGGGAGATTTCTGTAAATGAAATTCTTTTTCTGGAAAAAAGTGAAAAGGCTTAAACATTCTCCAGTAGTTATTGATCACTTACTAATTGGTCAGACAATGTCAGACAATGTCACACGCATTGTGGGATGCAAAAAAATGAATCATGAATGTATTTTACTTTCACAGTGCCCAAAGTTTAGGAGAGTAAAACATAATTGTAGTACAAAAGGGTATCTATTAAGTACTATGGGAGCAAGGGGGGTATGGGGAAGTTGAAGGCCATGTGGAATGTCTGAGCTGACTCTTGAAGAACAAGTCAAACTATTAACTAATTTAGTCATGCCTAGAAAAGAACTTTCTAGAAAGAGAGAATACCATGTGCAGAGATATTAAGTAAGATGAACAGTATTATGCTTTTCAAGAAGTACAGTGATGGGTTTGGAATTTTGTGTTATATGGGAGATTGGGAAGAGATGTAATAAAGAGGTACGCAAGAGAGGATATTGTGCTAAGGATTTAAATTTTTTATTTGAATTATTTTTTATTTTCAGCAGTGGTGGAACTGACCTAAACTATATTCTAGAAATACCACTCTAGCAGCAGTGTAGAGGAAAGACTGAAGAAAGAATTAGGCTAAGGGCAGGGAGAACAGTTTGGAGATGCTGTAGCAATCCCAAATATGTATGTGCCTGAACCAAGACAGAGGCATTAAGAATGCAAAAAGGGTAATATGGATTTGTGAGATGTCCTTCCTAAGATGGAATGGACTTGACTTGGTAACTGACACAGGATTAGTGAGGGAGGAGAGTAAGTAGAGCGTATGACTCCCAGATTTTAGAACATGGCACCAATAACCAGAATAGGGTATATAGGAGGAACAGATGGGAAGTGAGATCAGTTTGATACATTTTCAAGTTAAAAATTCTGATAGGACCATCAAGTGGAGATGTTCTAAGATACGACTTTGTACCACACTCAGGAGACAGATTATGACTAGAGATAGAGATGTAGAAGTATCTATAGGTGGTGGTGCAAAGGTGTGGATGAAATTGCCCAGGTTGGAAATTTCGTAGGAACAGTGGTCAAAGACAGAACACTAACATTTAGAAGTAAGAGAATAAAGAGAGTAGCATAGTGCTGGAACAACTGCCCCCCTCTTCTGGCCTTAGTTGTTCCTAGTTATTTCTGCACAGAAACATACTTTTTTCTTTCTTGATTATGTTTAGTTATTTAGCCTTGTCTGATAGTCTAGATATACTATAGCATTTGTTTTTTGTTTTATTATATGTGTTTTAGAGAGGAAGTAATGCTTTCAAGATTTCAGAAGCCATCCATTTGTAACTCACACAGGATATCTTTTTCTTCTTTATCACTTTGAAATGGATAATCAGATAAAGATACATGATCAAGTTATATGTCACCTATATTTAAAGGTTCCTTAACTTGGTATAATTAGAGTTGGATGGGCATTTTGCTAGTTTTTATAATTGTATGCCTCTCTTACTTAATTGGGGGACTGTATTTTGTTGCTTTTGAACATTCCTGATTTGTGGCTTGTACTTTAGCTTGTAGAAGAAAACGCTGAATTACCTCTCTGTTCAGTAGATGCATTGTATGTATGTTTGGGGGACATCTACCAAATGTGAGTGGGTCATTTGGGTACCTCTCAGTTGTACTGTTCGTTATGTATTTACCAAATGTAACATTTTTGTGATGGCTTAGTGAATGGTTATGGTTCATTGAAAGGTGATGTGTCACAAATACATGTTTTCTACATCAAGCCTTCTTTACGTTTTTAAATTATAGCCCTATTGAGGCCCTTAACTAATATAAAAGGGATAAAAGAGAAGATATGTAACAGTGTATCCTTTTAACATAAAATGTTCACATTTTACCATGTTGAAGCATTTGCCTGCTTAGTGATACTTTAAATATATTGTTAGTATTTAGGAATATCTAACATTTGTTAGCATGATGAGATGTGTGTAACAATATTTGCCTATGTTATAAAGTAATTAATTGTGTCTTAAAATTTTATAATTTGACCAAATTGCATGCATTATTGACTTTTTGCAGATGTTTCTTGAACATAGAGGCATGTTCCTTTTATTTAAATTAACTAAAATGATGATAATAGCATGATAATATACTATTTGACATGGTTTCAAAACAGATCCTTTTGTGTGTATGTGTGTATATACATGATATTTAGTTTTAACTCTTAAGTTTTGAGGAGCTGTGGTGACACAGTGGTTAAAGCATTCTATTTCTGACCAAAAGGTTGGTGGTTTGAACCCACCAGGTGCTTCATGGGTGAATGATACCACATTCTGCTTCCATAAGGATTTACAGCCTTGGAAACCCTATGGGGCAGTTCTGGTGGCATAGTGGATAAGGCACCTGACTGCTAACTGGAAGGTCAGCAGTTCAAACCTACCAGCTGCTCCACGGAAGGAAGGTTGGGCAGTCTACTTGTGTTTAGAAGATTGCCTAGTAAACATGGAATTCAAATAACCGGAAGTGTGTAGACATGGGATATTTTGTTCACCAGGCCTCACAGTATCTGTAGTAGAAAAACATCCCTTTAGTAATAGTTATACAACTTGGTGCCCCAGTGGCGCAAATGTGAAGTGCTGGGCTGTTAACCAAAAGGTTCGAACCCACCCAGCAGCTCTGCAAGGGAAGGAAAAGACCTGGCCATCTGTTTCCATAAAGATTACAGTTTATGAAGCCCTATTGAGTAGTTCTACTCTGTCACAGGAAGGCTGGGCAGTCTACTTCCGTTGTGATACTGCCTCAGCAACCCAAGGAGGGGTTGCTATGAGTCGGGTCCAACTTGATGGCACATAACAACAACAATAACTCTGTCACAGGAGGTTGTTGTGAGTCGTAATCCACTCGAAGGCGTCTCACCAACAACACATCTTCCTGCTCTTGTTTTCCTGGACAGTGCTGAGGACATGTTGGCAAACTTGCCCCTTTCAATTCTGTATTTTTATGTTAACAACCTTTTTTCTGCTGAGGCATAATAATATTTATTAAATATATTTATTAAGTAAATTTATTATTATAAATATGTTAGTAGATTAAACTTTTAAAGTTACCTAATGTATTCTTCTAGGCCTGAGACTCTTCAGACTCTTCCTGTTGTGTGTTGATTTAACTGTATAGTCCCTGGGGTGGGATCACACTGATGTACAAGTTTTTGTTTTTCTCTACTTCTAAATTACTATAGCTTGAAGCATTTCTAAAGTAAATAGCATCTTTATTTTTAAGCTCTAAACCATGAAAATATCTAGGCTTTATTTGAATAAGTTAAAAAAAATATAATATGGTTTCTTTTCCTTCAAAAACCACTTCATCATTATAAACATAATTATAAACAAAAAGGGAAAAGAAACATTACAAATTGTGTTTAAGGATCAAAGAGTTTTGAACTTTGAGGCAGTGGCTCTTCGCTTACTGGTCATGAAGAGGTTTACAGTTGTTTAAAAACTACCCCACATAATTAAAACTTCCGGTAAGATAGGAATAGGCAGACAAGTGACACAGACCCTCTTCAACAAAGAAAAAAAAAAAACCAATTGTCAGAGATACAGAAGATAATCCTGGAGCCCTGAGCTTTGAAAGGAACTATACAGAAGTGGATTAGGCACCAACTAGTGGAAAAACCTGAATGAAAACAGTGAGTACAGAGGTGGACAGAGCTGCAGACTGTCAGCTACTCTGACGGGACCAAGCCTGAATATTTCCAAGTGGTGTTGGGACCTGAGAATTGACCTAAAGATCACACCTGGTCACCAAGGGCTGCAGGGACGACTGCACTGGTGGCCTAGGACTAGGAAGGGAAACAGCAAAGGAGGGAGACAACCTGAGCTGTGGACTTTCCACTGTCCAGAGGGTGCAGCCATTTTGAATGTTTATAAGTGGCAGCCATTTTGGATATATGAAGTGATTGAGGGCACAGCCATTTTGAATGTTTACAAGTACTGGCCATTTTGGATATTTAAAGCTACTGAGGGCACAGCCATTTTGAATGTTACAAGTGGTGGCCATTTTGGATATTTAAGTAACTGAGGGTGCAGCTGTTTTGAATCTTTACAAGTGGCAACCATTTTGGGTTTTAAAGTGATAGCATTCTCATTCAGACTCCAGGGACTTAAGAATGGGCTGTGTTTGCCAAGGTCGGCAGGGACATCCGAGAGGCTAACAGCAGGAAAGGAGACAGGTGATGAGTGTATAAGTGCTGTCAACTAGTGAATAGAGGAGCATAGTACCCTGCTTGTGTAGCTAACATACAAAGAAAACTAAAATCGTGGAACAGTCACTCCAACATACCATCACTAATTAAATATATA
>NW_006921650.1:143607-157821 GCF_000298275.1 Orycteropus afer afer | reverse complement strand
AAAAAAAAAAAAAAAAATGCATTGACCCATGTCACTTTAGTTGTGTGTATTTCACTGTACATAAATTATAATTCAATAGAATGCATTAAAAAAATAAAAAAAGAACAAAACCATAAAAAAAACCTACCCCACATAATTAAAACAATCCATACGCTTCTCATACTCCTGACGTCCCAGCTTTCCATGTGTACAAAACAGTGACAACAACCTGAGTGAAATGGATGTGTGTTGCAGGGTCACTAGATCTAGCCTCACAGCACATACATATCCTGGAGCATAACCCTTCCAAAAGGCATCATGTTTACAACCTTACACTTGAACCATGGGCCTCAAAAATTTGCCTGTGTTGTTGGTTCATTTTATAAGTTATGTTGTAGTTAGTTGCCATTGAGTTGATTCCTACTCGTGGTGTCCCTGTGGGTGTAGAGCAGAACTGCTCCATGGGGTTTTAAAAGCTGTGACCTTTCGGAAGGAGATTGCCAGGCCTGTCTTCCCACGTGCCTCTGGGTGGGTTCAAACTGTCATCCTGTAGGCTGGTCAAGTATTTAACCATTTGAGCCATGAAATGCACAATTGGTAACTCAGGATTTCTTTTAAAACTTTTAAATTAATTTTGGTGAAAATATACACAGTGAAACATTTAAAGATATTCGATATTAACAGCCTTGGAAACCCTATGGGAGTTGCTATGAGTTGGACTCCACTCGATGGCAGTGGGTTTTTAATGATTTTAAAAGGAGCTCTGGTGGTGTAGTGGTTAAGGCATTTGGCTGCTAACCAAAACGGCGGTGGTGGTTCAAACCACCAGCTGCTCTGTAGAAGAAAGATTGAGCAGTCTGCTTCTGTAAAGATTTACATCCTTGGAAACCCAGTGGGGGTTGCTATGAGTCAGAATCAACTCAGAGGCAGTGAGTTTGGCTTTTTGGTTTGAGAATGGTTAAAGATCTCAAACCAAGACTCTCACAGCACTGGACTGTGGATAGGATATAGGCAGGTGAGGCAGAGGACATGGCTCTGAGCACAGGATTTCAGGCTTTGTACTGCGCATGGGGAGGCTAGCGGCAGCTGTGGGGCTGTGGGGCCCAGGCTGTCCCTGCTGCTCAAATGGGCAGAACAGTGGGCAGGGTTGGGCTTGCTCTGCTCCCTCCCTACTTGCTTCCTTTCACTCTGTTCCTGCACCATCTTCTCAGTTGCTGTCACTGCCGATGCCCATTCCTCCAGCCTCGCTCCAGTAGCAGCAGCAGTAGCAACAGCAGTATCAGTGGTGACAAGGACAACAGAAACAGGCTCCCATAAGGTTTCAAGGTGGTGTTTACATAGTGTCCAAATCATATTACATTCTATTTAACAGAACATATTATGGATGTTAAGCAACACATACGTGTATTTGGTCCAGAGATAACTTCAGGGCATAGTTTTGTTTCAAAGTTAAAAAATTTCCTCATAGTAATAGTTTTGGGAGTCATCAAGCCTCAGTGGTTCCAGAAAGTCTGGATTCCATGAGAATTTGAATTTCTTTTCACATTTTCGCCCTTTTGCTCAGGATTCTTCTATAGAATCCTCGATCTAAATATTCAGTAATGATAGCTGGGCACTATCTGGTTCTTGTCTCATGGCAAAAGAGACGGTTGTTCATGAGGCTATTGGACATGTATTCTGTTTTCTCTGATTCCTGACCCTCCCTCTTCCTCTGCTGCTTCCAGTAAGTGGGGACCAGTTGTTATACCTGGATGGCCACTCACAGACTGTTAAGACTCCATATTCTGCACAGTGAACTAGGGATAACTCAGGATTTCTAACCAATAACCATAGTTAACACCACTTTAAAAAATGCCTTCAACATTTTTAAATGTCTTAACAAGTCTAAGAGCAAATGCATAGAGGATAATTTTTTATTTTTAAAGTGTTTGAAAGTATGTACAATTTTCATCCAGTTTCATAGTGTTGGCCAATTCATGTAAATTACTTGAATATGTAAATATGAAAATTTCTAGAGCACATTTAGAAACTGTAATAAGATCATATTCTAATTTTGTAATTAGCTTAATGAGGGTAGAGATACCTTTTCAAAGGAGAGCTGTGTTGTGATGTCCCTACTCTGAAATTCACATGGAACCAGATGCTCAGTTTTATTTCTCCGTTCTCCTTCCTTCCAGAAACCTGCTTTTCCCTGTGCCTCATTTTTCAGGTGACTTTGGTTGTCCTCTTTGCACTGTCAAGTTTACTCCAGTGGGTTACATCCTTTTCATACTTCTCTTTTAGCTTCACGACTTTATTGTAAGACTGCTTTTTGCTATCAGTCAGATTACTCCACATCTCACATATAGCCTTTTGTTGTTCAGTGGAGATGCCAGTGTTTGTGGATTTGATCTTCAGGTGGAAATCTGAACCGAACAGGAAGAAGGCAGCCGGCAGTGGCCTCCTGGAGGCAATAGAACCTTTCTTCTTGCCTCCCTTAGCTGGTCTAAACGGCTTCATTTCTAGATTATCAAATTTCTATTTCCTTTTTCCAGACATTGTCTTCCACCTCTCAGAGCTTTTCTTTGAAAACTGCAGCACTGATGGAGATCTCTGGATTTTTTTTTTTTTTTTTGTATTCTTTATGCTTCCCAGCACAAAGGAGGCAAAGATAATTCTTTGCGCTTTGATTTCTTGGGGTTGTGTTTAGGCATATTAACTCTATCGTTTGCTAGTCTCTGAATGTATTTTTAAAGGAGAATTGGTAATTTATGATTATGAGAGTAGTTATAAAACCATATATTTAAGAACTATTTTAATACATATTTCTTTGTCATTTTCGGCTATTGTATTTAATACACTTGTTTTGGCCTGCTTGCTTTGTCTGGATATTGGGACAAATGCTGTGACACAGGAGTTTTTGAGGCTTGATACTCTTGTGACTGATTTAATACTATGGGCATCTTTCTGGAAAGTTTTTTATAAATTGATATTTTTTCTGAAGTTCAACTGTACTTTAAGTAACTGAGTGTACTGGGTTGAATAGTTTTCCCCCCATATTTATGTTCAACTGGAACTTCAGAATGTGACCTTATTTGGAAATGTTGTTGTTGTTGTTGTCTTTATATAGGCATAACTAAGTTAAGATGAGTTTACACTGGTTTAGGGACCAGTACCTTGGGATCTTTTTTGTCCAGGAGAGAAATTTGGACACAGACACAGAGAGGAGAGCGTAATAGAAAGACAGAGACACACAGGGAAAAGGCCGTGTGATGACACGCAGAGATTGGAATTATACTGTGACAGGCCAAGGAATGCCGAAGATTGAGGGCAACCACCAGAAGCTGGAGTTCTCCCTCTGAGCCTTCCAGAAGGATCCGCCCTGCTATCCCTTGATTTCGGACTTTTGGCCTCCAGAATTGTAAGAGAATCATTTTCTGTTATTCTAACCAGGTTTGTGGTAATTTGTTGCAGTGGCTCTAGGAAACAAATAAACGGGCAAACTTACTATTTAAAGCTATTTTTGTGAATCCTTTTGTGAAGTGAATTATCAGTCCATATTTTGCTTCTTTGTGTAAACCCGAATTTGCATGCATCAAATTTGTTTTAAATAGAATATGTCTACAAATATCTATGTGTATGGCTAAAAGGAGGAAAATTTATTTTCTGTGTGAGGTGAACAAATTTAGATTTGGCACTTTTGATTAAGTGAGACATACTAGATTATTTTAGCTTCATTCTTTTAAACTAGATGCTCTCAAAATGTGTTCTACACCCTAAATTAAGGAGTGGTAAGAAATCTTAGATTAAGATTAAAATACAATATATTTTTAAACTATATTTTCTTAAATAGTAACAGGTCTCGTGTGAAATTTAAATTTAAAAAGAAGGAAGAAGGGACAATCTACTTCTGTAGTGATACTGCCTCGAAACCCAAGGAGGGGTTGCTATGAGTCGGGTCCCACTCGACGGCACATAACAACAACAAGTTTTTTCTTTTTCAAAAACTATTTTACCTCTCCTTATGTGCTTCAAAGATCTAAAAATCCTTATTTTGCTTATAATAGATGTTCAGTAAATCTTGTTTCTGTTTTTTTAAGTGATTTTTTTTTTTTTTCACCCAAAGAAAGACCAAACATGCTAATGTCCACAGTTGGGGAAAAAGTTAACCAATCAACTGTATGAGTTATAGTCTTTATAGTGATTAATAGCTTAAGCAAAGGATTCCACCCGATTATGGGAATTCTTAAATGATGCTTCATAAACGTGAGAATTGTTACATTTCACAGCATATTAGGCTTATTTCAAGCTCTTTGTTCATTTCTTTACTGAGATATACTATAAGTCACTACACATACGTGTAGCTGTTGTTGTTGTTGTTATTTGCTGTCGAGTCGGCCCTGACTCATAGCGACCCCTCCTTGGGTTTCCGAGGCAGTATGACTACGGAAGTAGGATTGCCCAACCTTCCTTCCAAGGAGAGGCTGGTGGGTTTGAACCTCCAGCCTTCTGGTTAGGCAGTCAAGTGCCTTAGGCACTATGCTACCAGAACTCCTGTATGTGTAGCTAGTTGAGTTTTTACCTATTCTTTTGCTATGTAGCTATTGATCAGCTTTTGGTGTTGATGTGACTTGTGTCAGCTATCTGTGGTTCCTAATTTTTCTGGACAAATTAGGGGTAGCTTAATGTTTTGTTTTCTTTTTTCCATATAATACACAGCTTTAAGTGCCCGAGATGCTAGAGAGGTAAGGAGAGAATATTAAGGAATTTAAGATCATGAACTAGAAGGAGACCTAGGATATCTGTAACTGATAAGAATCTTGGAAACAAAGTAGAAGTTGAGTGTCTGCCATGTAGTTTCCTTAAGCTACAAACGAACACTGTCTTCTCTCAGGGAGAAGAGAAACTGGGAGCAAATGTGGATGATCTCTTTCACTAAATCATTCTGAGAATATTTACTACTGGATTCATCCTTTTAAATATAGGGACATAGTGGATTCACTACGCCCAGTAGATACAGTAATTTTTTTGTGCAGGTGTAATTGCAAAAATTTCCACATGATGGCAGAAGATTCTTATATCTGGAAAGACTTTATTGTATACAATTCAGAAATTTATATTTCAACTTTATTTTTGATCTTTTTCTTTTAATGTTCTAATTAATAATTTTCATCTCTATATTTTCAGATATAGATGTTATTGCTATATTTTAAGTATTTAAAGTATAAACACTAATTTAAAACAATATTGTTTTTCTATTTCTTATACATTATTTTAATCCATTTTTGAAAATTGCATGGGTTTTTCCTGAATAATGTCCTACATAATTGATTTTTGTAAATGTCTTATTTTTTTTAGTAAGTCAATTTAGAAGAAATTGAGTGCAGTTATTTACTGTTTATAAATAGATATGTGAAACCAGTATATTAAAATTTATTTTAGAAGTTAAGGAATTAATTCAACATAAAATCTTTTGTGTGACCTTACCTAGAATTTTGAATGTCTGTTTGTGCTTGAGGGGCTCTGGTGGTGCTGTGATTAAAGCATTGGGCTACTAACGGAAAGGTCGCCAGTTGGAACTCACCAGCTGCTGTGCAGGAGACAGATGAGGCAGTCTTCCTCTGTAAAGATTTGCAGCCTCAGAAACTCTGTGAGACATTTCTACTCTGTCCTATAGGGTCACTGTGAGTTGGAATGGGCTCAATGGCAGTGGGTTTGGTTTGGTGTTACTTTGTGCTCTGATTCCTGCCTCCTTTGTCTATCACTGTCAGGTCTCTGAAAATTTCCCTGTCTTAATTTAAGAAACTTACTCATTCAGTAAGTATTTATAAAATGCCTACCATGTTTCAAATACTGCGCTACACACTGATGTTTCACAGTGGGAGACAGAATACAAATAAAATCTTTGCTTTTTGGAGTTTATGACCTTGCAAGCTAGATAGCCATCAAACACCTGATTATGTTTGAGGTAAAGTTTGTGGTTCTTATTTAACAAATGATCTTTTTGTAAAAATTTAAAGAATATACAGTTTTATGGGAGCTCTGATGGCGTAGTGCCTAGGGCATTTATTGGACTGCTAACCAGAAGACTGGTGGTTCAAATCCACCAGCCACTCCTCTGAAGGAAGACTGGGCAACAGTTTTGTACAAGGAAGCCTGCTGACACAGTGGTTAAGCACTTGGCTGCTAACTGAAAGGTTGTCAGTTTGTACCTGCCAGTGGCTGTGTGGGAGATGAGCCCTGACGATCTGCTCCCATAACAGTTTCAGCTTAGGAAACCCCATGGGACAGTTCATGAGTTGGAATCGACTTGATGGCACACAACCACCACCACCACCACCACCACAGCTTTCTACATTAAAAAAAAAAAGAAATAAAACCCTCACTGCTGTCAGGTCGTTTCTGACTCATAGTAAACTGTCCTTCAGTTTCCAAGGCAGTATCACTACGGAAGTAGATTGCCCAATCTTCCTTCTGGTGGGTTTGAACCACCAGTCTTCTCCTTATCAGTCAAATGCCTTAGGCATTATGCCACCAGAGCTCCTTATACATGGGTACAGTAAGTTAACTATGAAATTGTAAATTGTATGAATGAAGATGAAAGTAAATACTTAGAAATTCTGTGAAAAATTGCCAGTTTTTTTTTTTTTTAAAATACTAGATGATTATCTATTTGAAAATGAAGAGGGTAGATGATAATATATGACATTTGGCCAATACTATTCTAACCCTTGTCAATGTGCAGTTGTTTTATCTATTATTAGTTAGACTACATAATTTGTTATCAAAACTAGACATTTTGGAGAGTGAAAGATACACTAAAATAAATCAAAACCATACATACACACATATACTTGAATTGTATATGTATTGACTTATATATTGAGTTTATTATATCAGTGGTTCTATAAAATAGTTTATGGAAACTTCAAAAATAACGTTTCATAAAATAAAAATAACATCTGTGTACTTTATGGCAAAAAAAATCTTTTGTATTGACTCTGTTGACTAAAAAGAACATAAATGATAATTATTCTTGGGATGTATTTTTGTTTTTAGCTTTTAGTAATACTGTCACTGATTGTTTTTTCTTGAAGAATATATTTTTTCCAATATGGTTTTATTATTTTTGAAATTTTCTGAAAATTTCCTGCAATCTTCTTCCAAGTTATATTTTATAACTAATAAATTTGAACTATTAACACCTTTAATTGAGCAAATTATCTTTCAATAGGTTTTGAGATATCAAGGAAGCTCAGAGAAAAATCTGTTCAATGGAGGATATATTGCAACTCAGTATTTTTGTATTAAAATGTATGAATTTTTAAGTGCACATATTTTAACAGATATAACTACTCTTCATATATTATCTTGGTATCTAAAAGTTTACATTTAGGGCAACAGTAAATCTACTGTCCAGCTGTTTTGTGCATTAATGACATACATCTGGCAGTAATGAATGCTGAGGTGCGAAGTGAGAGTAATGCTGGCTATAATGGTTAAGGTTATGTGTCAACTTGGTTGGGTCATGATTCTCAGTGGTTTGCCAGTTGTATGATGATATAATTGGCAGTCGTGTAATGATGAAATCTGGCAGTTATGTAATGATGTAATTTGGCAGTTACTTGATGTAGTCTTCCTCTGTGATAGTTGGAGCTGTGTGTCAACTTGGCTGGACCACAATTCTGTGTGGTTTAAGCAATTGTGATGTGGATTGTTCAATGATGGGATCAGATAATAAATGTTTTGAGCAGCCAGTCCATTGAAGGGAGTTTCCCTAGGGTTGTAGCCTGCTTACAGTATATTTATGGACATCCTAGAAAAGACATTCCTCTTCTGTGGATCGCGATTCTGTTGCGCTGCCTACAACTGTGTGAGTGAACAGTCCACCATTCGGCCTGGAGATCTTGGATTCATCATTTGTTGGAGTCCACAGCCAGTATACTGCCTGCTAACCTTGAGCTCCTCAGCCCTTGCAGCTGTGTGAGTCAGGAAAAGCCTCTACCTTGATGTTTGGTCTAAGAACTCAGGACTTGCCAGCTTCTGTAATTGTGTGAGCCATTTGCCTAAGATAAATTTCTCTTTCTCTCTCTATATAAGCTTTACTGGTTTTGTTTCTCTAGAGAATCCAGTCTAACACATCCTTCATTTTGTGATCTGATGTAGTGATAAACATTTTCTCATAATGCAGATTTTCACATAATAACGTGGTCTTTGGAACCTGACCATGTGGATAAGTTAGGGAGTGGGTGTGCTATCTTTTTATTTCTGTTTAGAGTATCTTTCTTTGACAACTGTCTTTGTAAGACAAACTTGCACCCCAGAGTTTATTTGGGTACAATTAGGAGTCATATACATACTACAACCAATTCCAATTACATTTCATTAAAGGTTTCTAAATGTGATAAGAACGTTGTTTTGTACCTTGACATTCTGTTCCACCAAAATTTGTATTTGTATTATCACTGTAAAAAGTAATTTTATATTCAATGTTAAACTTATTTTTAGCACAATATACACTAACAGTCAAAATAATATCAGATGTTTTACCTTCAAGACAGTGAGTACCTTTACTTTGATTCTATGAATTGGATGAAGACATAGAGTTATTTGGTAATTAATTTAACTGATTTTCTATTTGAAGTATGAGAAACCACTCCTATAAAACTGATATTTAACTTTTTGCAAAGTGGTTCTTTTGCAAATAGTTTAATAGCTATCACTTTAACTTCTTATATATGGACAAAACAATCTGGAGTAAAAATGAGTGAATTTAATTTAGGTGATTCATCATTTGAACTAACTGAAAAAAAATCATGCTTTTCAGTGTAATGTGTAAGCATATGTTCTGTAGCTATGTACCTGTTAAAATGTTTCCAGGTGCATTCTTTTTAAAATAATTCAAACTGACTTTTAAAGTAGATGCTGATGCTTCATCAATAGATTTGTGTCTTCTGGTTTTATGTGATCAGTGATATTGCAGTTGTTTCCACGTTACAGGTTTATTGTCAAGCTTTTTGAGAAATGAAAATTTCATGCTTAATTTTTCATTCATTGTGCACTTTTTCTTTTAGCTTATTGTTGCCAAGAGTTTATTGCCAGATAAAGTATTACTGGATAATAAAATAGTTGTAGATTTACACCATATATTAAAGGACAGAACTTTTGTAATAGGAGCAAACTCTCTATTCTATGGTTCAGCCTCTATTTTCCTTAGATATTTCACATATACCTAGCCTGTAATTTCCCATGTTTCCTACTGAGCCTGCCAAATGGCTGTTCATATATTTTATAGTCTGAGACACAGACCAGACCACAGCTGGCTGGTAGACTAAGTAGCTGATAGGGGCAGTAGAGTCAAGTACTTATTTTACGTTTGTACTTTAGATCAGTAGGAATTATATTTTCTGGAGCCACTTATATCTGAGTGTACTTGTTTTGTCATCTAATCATTATATGCTCTAAACAAAACCAAACTCATTGCCGTCAAGGTGGATGTGACTCATAGCCATCTCTCCTTGGGTTTCTGAGCTGGTATCACTATGGAAGTAGATTGCCCAACCTTCCTTCTGGGGAGTGGCTGGTGGGTTTGAACTGCTAGCCTTCTGGTTAGCAGTCAAATGCCTTAGGCACTACACCACCAGAACTCCCCCTTATATGCTATAGGAAGGGAATTTTCAGTCATCTTACAGGAAGGGAATTTTCGATCATGTTATCTTCCTTTCTGCTGCTTTATACTGGTATGGTATAAGGGTTATAGCTGACATGTATTAAAAATAAGACAGCAGCAAGAAAACAACTTTAATGAAATTGATGATATATCCTTTATATATTTATTTTACACTTACTAGTTCCAGGCTTTGTTTAATATATATTATTAAATATATAGTTTCAGGAACCTCAAGGTATAGAGGAAGAGATAAGGAAACTAACTATACCTCTGATGCAAGCCGCTAATGTTTATTGAGTGCTGGGAGTGGTTACATACCACTTAATATTTAAAGATAAGAAAGTGGAAGTTCAGAACGAAATGTTGAAAGATACGATATTGTTAGAAAGGTCTTGTATGGACAGTTGTTTGGTGACTTAATTGAAGATCTTTTACTTTTTATGAAATATCTCTTTTTTGCATTTTCCTCATGATTTTCTAACAGAGTTTCCATAACTGAAAAAACTGAAAATGGCTTTTTTTTGATGTGTGTGTGGAAGAACTCAAACTGTTTCATAGCTGGCCAAAGTGACAAGCTCAGATCTTATTAAATTTGGTTTAAACATTTTCTGTTGAGCATATAATCTTGGTTTCAAGTAACTAATTTCATTAAATCTTTTTCTTGACTTTTGAGAAGAAATTTCTGATGAAATGCTCTTTGCATAGAAGATCTCAATGTTGTTCACTTTACTAATTTTGAAGTATTTTTACACAGCCAAGTACCAGTCAAGAGAGGGAAACTACAAAGTAATTTGAATAGAACATTTTAACATAAGGACTTATTAAAAGAACAGAGGATTGGAATAGTAAGAGATAGTCAAGAAAGAAATAAAGATAACTCTAAAGAATGTAAGAATAACAGATGAAAAGAAAAGCCACTACTCTCAAGACTGAGATAGAGTGCACAGAGAAGACACCTCTGTAGGTGAGATCCAGACCTTGTTGGAGAGGACACAGCTGCCTCACTGGATATAAGAAAATCCTCTGGGCTCATGCTGGCAGAACTTGCTAGAAACCTGCTATCTGGAGCTTGCCGGAAATTAGCACTCTAGGAAAGCTGAGGAAAACTATTCCCAGGGAAGTGTCTCCCTGTAGGCACTCTTCAACAAAACCATATGGGAGGGCATGACCAGTGAGGCTTCTTGCTGCCAGGCACTGGGGAAGGTGGAGTGCTACACCGGCCAGGTATGGGAGGAAGCCATGCACACTCCAGAACCAGGAGCAAAACCCTTTTGTCCTGCATTATTTCTCTTGTGCCCTCTATTGACAAAGGTTAATGTTGTGCCAGTTGGCAAAGAGGAAATATTTAAAGGCCTCTTTAAAAAAAAAAAAAAAAAAGTTAGTACTATGACCAAAATAAGGAGCCCTGGTGGTGCAATGGTTAAGTGGTTGACCGTTAACCAAAAGGTTGGCAGTTCAAACCCACCAGCCACTCTGCAGGAGTAAGAGATGGCAGTCTGTGACTTGGCACAACAGCAAAAAAGGTAGAAACAATCTAAGTGTCCATCAACAGATGAATGGATAAACAAAATGTGGTATGTACATACAATGAAATCCCTGTGCAATGATAAAGAATACTGATGAGTCTGTGAAACAGACCATGGATGAATCTAGAGGACATTATACCGAGTGAAATAAGTGAATCACAAAAGAACAAATATTGTATGATAACACTTTTATAAAAAGTCAAGAGTAGATTTATATACAGAAAGCTATGTTCTTTGTTGGTTATGAAGGATGGGAGAGAGAGAGAGGGAGGGAGAATCACTTACCGGCAGTCCCCAGGTTACAAATGAGGTGAGATGCATTCCCTAACCATGTGTTTTAAGAATTTGTCTTAAACCTTAAGAAGGTTAGTTGGAACAGGTGCATATGGTTCTTACTTAGCCTTACTTTAGTACAAGAAAAGGTTTGGAAGCCTTTTCATTGATTTAGAAGCTGCATATGTAGCAAGTGAAGGTGATGGTGATGAATCTGTTGCAAGTAGGAGTTGGTTCGAGGAGTGCTGGTGGGGCAGTGGTTAAAGTATTGAACTGCTAAGCAAAAGATTGGCATTTCAAACCCACCAGCTTCTCTGCAGGAGAAAGATCAGGCAGTCTGCTTCTGTATAGATTTACAGCCTTGGAAACCATGTGGGGTAGTTCCACTCTCTTATAGGGTTGCTGTGAGTTGGAATCACCTCAATGGTAGTAAGTTTGGTTGGTTTTTAGTAGGGGTTGGTTCAGTCATTTCACAGTGAAGGCAAATTTATATAAACATAAAACAGATTTTGAGCCAAAATAGCCCCGTCCTGAGATGGTGGCACCCTCCTCAGAGATGGTGGCTGACCATGCTGCTTTGAATGTGTGTGGCTCTGCACAGTCCTGTCATGCATCTCCATAATCTAGTCTCATACATCAGGCTCCTGAAAGGGCTCACTACATCTTTTCCAAGTCTCCCATACCAGAGCTTCAACCCCTAAGTTTTCCTATTTTGGTCAAATCACCCAAATTATAAAAATTCAATCTGTTCTTGTTTCACTTTCTTGGCCATGACAGAACAGGTTCAAATCAGTTCAAAGCCCTGCTTAAAAAGGGCAGATAGGAGTTGTCTGTAAATTGGACATTCTTAATCCCAAGACTGCCTGTACTATATAGTAGTTGCGTAAATTTTTGTGAAAGCAATTTGCAATACAGGGGACGTCAGCACAACATGACCAATGTAAATGAAGACACTGAGAGGTAGACAAGAACTAAGGGCAACTGTGGTAAATGGCACAGGACCGGACAGTGTTTCATTCTGTTGTATATAAGGTCACTATGAGTTGGAGCCGAATCAATGACAAATAACATGGTAAATGTTACAACATACAGTTCTGTAACTACAGTAATAACAACCAGAAATTTGTGAGTAGTTACATAGATATGTATGCTATATCGTATATGGGAGTGCATGCACATACATATATAAATTTAATTGTGGATTTTTGTATATACATATTTGTATGTGCTGCATATGCGTATAATAGAGCACATACCCAAAACCAAACTCACTGCCATCGAGTCGATTCCAACTCATAGCTACCCCCTTGGAGTTTCTGAGGCGATATCTCTATGGAAGTAGATTGCCCAGTCTTCCTTCCACAGAGTACCTGGTGGGTTTGAACCACCATCCTTCTGGTTAGCGGTCAAATGCCTTAGGCGTTACACCACCAGAGCTCCTTAATAGAGCACATAGGGGCACAGTTATGGAAACTTGATGGACATGTCCAAACACCTTGTGGGACTGAGTTATTGGGCTTGAAGGCTAAGGACCATAGTCTCAGGAGACATCTAGTTCCATTGCCATAACATGGTTCATAAGGATAATGTTCTACATCCTAGTTTGGTGAGTAGCATCTGGGGTCTTAAAAGCTTATGAATTGCCATTAAGATACAACTACTATTGTCTTTTTCCATCTGGAGCAGAGAGAGGGAAGGAAACCAGTGACTCAGCAGTTAGTCCACAGGACTAAAGACACACACAAACCACAGCCTCTTCTAGCCTGAGACCAGAAGAACTAGGTGGCACTTGGCTACCACTACTGACTGCTCTGACCAGTGACATAATAGAAGGTCCTGGTTAGAATGAGAGAAAAATGTAGAACAAAATTTAAATGCATAAAATGACTAGACTTACTGGACTGATAAAGACTGGAAGGACCCCTGAGACTTGTTACCCTAAGACATCCTTTTAATCTGGAACTGAAGCCACTTTCAGAGGTCATCTTTCAGCCAAATAATATATTGGTCTATAAAATAACAGTAACACCCATGAGGATATGTGCTTCTAGGAACAGTCATTTGCCTAAAAGCAAAGATGAGAAGGCAAGGAGGGGCAGGGAAACTGGAGGGATGGAAACAGGAAAGGCAGGGTGAAATGGGGAGAGTGCTGATATTGCAAGGATAGCAAGCAATGTCACAGCAACGTTTTGTGTATAAATTGTTGAATGGGAAACTAATTTGCTGAATAAGTTTCACCTAAAATACAATAAAAAGTTAAGGGGGGGAAAAGATTATAAATTTGGAAACCCTACGAGGCAGTCTACTCTGTTCTTATAAGGTTGCTATGAGTCAGAATCAACTCAAGGACACGTAACAACAACAAATTACTGAAACAGTAAAGAAAAAAAAAAGACTGGAAGAAAGTGTCACAAGTTTTATGATAAATGGCAGTTGCAATCTGTTGGAGCAGAACAAGACAAAAATACTGTGTTTTTGCACTAACTGATAATTTGCAGTCTCTCCCTAAACCTCAGCAACCACTATTTTGTTCTTCAGCTCTGTAATTTTGTTATTTCAGGAGTGTTATGTGAAATGGAACTGTATAGTATATGAGATTTGCATTTGGACTCGGCATAATTCCATTGATTCATCCATATTGTTTTGTGTATCAACAGTTTGTTCATGTTTATTGCTCAGTAGTATTCCATGGTATGGATGTAGCAGTTTGTTTAAGGGCATTTTGCTAAATTTATGATTTTGAGCAGTACCTAAGGCACTTGAATGCTAACCAGAAGGCTGGCGGTT
>NW_006921650.1:142058-142907 GCF_000298275.1 Orycteropus afer afer | reverse complement strand
GCTATGAGTCGGGTCTGATTCAATGGCACATAACAACAACAACAATGGCTATTTGTGGTGAACATCTTTTCATTTACCATCTACTTATTTACATTTGTATGTCCTCTTTGGTGAAATGTCTTTTCATGTCTTTTGCTGGTTTTATAACTGGATTGTTTTTTCTTGGTGACTTTTTTCCAGACTTCCTCGATGTATTTCTTTGTGCATGGTATTCTTGTCATGATCGTTCCCTCTACTTCCTGACAAATAAGACTGGGAATATACTGGCTTCCAAATTCCAGTTAGAATGTGGGGATTTTTGAGGAAGTCCAAGCCAATGTTAGAGTACCTACTTTAACAAATTCCTTTTGGGGGTGGGTTAATTGGGAGAGCATTTATAGAACGCTGAGATTTATTTTCTCCAGGAATATGGAATTTGAGTGCTTTCACCATTTTGACTTTTTTTTTTTTTAATCTTTCTTTCTTTTCATTTTACAAACACTTTCTTAGTTTCTCTATATTGAAATGGGAAGATAGATGAGCTGTAATACTGAAAAAAATGGGGGGATAACATGAACTAGGATTACTTTAAGGAAACCTAGTATACAGAGTATGGACTGAAACTTAGATTAATTGGAACTAATTATTTTATTTTCAAGGATGTTTTTAACTTAAAATTTTTAGGATGAACTCTGTTATTCTGTCATTCATTTAAAATAATTCGACTTTGATTCATGCAACTTTTTGAAAATTGTTATAAAGTAAAGCATGTATCTTTCGGCATTTTTGACAGATTTCTATTGTTAAGAGTTTCTAGTTCATAGATTCATCATCAAGCAAAACTTGAAGAATCTATTCTTCCAGATATCA
>NW_006921650.1:136168-140398 GCF_000298275.1 Orycteropus afer afer | reverse complement strand
TTTTTTTTTTTTTTAACTTATGTGTAATCTATAATAGTCAGAAAATTGAATCCACGTTAATAATTCTAAATTCTCAATCGCTAAATAAGAGTGGTCAATTACACAATGCCATAATGGCCATTTTAATACTACTGTAAGGTGAAGAAATAAATTGTTGTTGTTGTTGTTGTTGTTATGTGCCGTTGAGTTGGACCCAACTCATAGCGACCCCTCCTTGGGTTTCCGAGGCAGTATCACTGCGGAAGTAGATTGCCCCATTTTCCTTCTGAGGAGTGGCTAGTGGGTTTGAACCACCAGCCTTCTGGTTAGCAGTCGAGTGCCTTAGCCACTATACATGATAGTTTTTAGGATGGCATATGTCAGCATGTTCAAAGAAGTTCGTATTTTATGTCTATTTGACATTTTTTTGAGATGCTCCTTCTTAAATTCAAATTATTTTTTGCAAGATACGTTTTGCAAGGAGCTCTGGTGGAACAGTGGCTAAGGCATTAGGCTGCTAACCAAAAGGTTGACAGTTTGAACCAACCAGCCACTCCATGGAAGAAAGATGAGGCAGTCTGCATCTGTAAAGATTTACAGCCTTGGAAACCCAATGATGTTTGCTCAGAGTTGGAATCAACTCAATGGCAGTGAATTTGTTTTTTTAATACATGTTTTAGAGCATTTTGTGAAGCTATTGTTAATTTCTTTGTTTAAAAATAACATTCAAAATTCAGGTTTAGGGATTTGGCCATTAAGTTAAACTGTTATCTGTGGCATGTTTTTCTGTTTGTTACTTTGCCTTCCCATTGTTTCAAGTGACTCTTTTTATTATTCAGAGCTATTCTCTTGTCATACATTTCTAATCTGAGACATTATCATTCAGAAGAATAAGTGAATGAATTTGAATATAATTTGAATAGATTTGTATTACGATAAGGACCTCTGTTGGTGCAGTGCTTAAGGCATTTGGCTGCTAATCAAAAGGTCAGTGGTTTGAACCTACCTGCGCTCTGGGGAAGAAAGATGAGGCAGTCTGCTTCCGTAAAAATTTACAGCCTTGGAAACCCCATAGGGGTTGATATGAGTCAGAATCGACTCAGTGGCAGTAAGTTTGGTTTTGTGAGTGTTAACTATATTGCATGGTGCAGATTACCCAGTAAACAAGGTAAGCACAAACTTATTTGTGCTTATTTATTGATCTGTTGTGAATGGTTTCACGTATTTTTCACTTGTATTTACTGGATACTCTGTCCCTGTCAGGGATTGTAATTTTGAAAAGAGGCTTTGATACTGTAGGAAGATACTGTGGGGTTGGGAGAGAGACAGATGCCTATCATGCCTAGAAGGAGAATCTTTGATGTGGTGAAAAAATGTGAAGTTGTTTTTTCTTTAGACAAGCTTTTTGTTATTCTATAGCAAAAAGCACTCGTATCTTCTAGGTTCCTTAGCATCCAGGTAAGTATTAATCATGTTAGGATCCCTGGTAGTGCAGTGATTAAAGTGCTTAGCTGCTGACCAAAAGGCTGTGGTTCAAATCAAAAGGTTTACATGGTTCCACCACGGCTGCTCCACGGGAGAAAGATGTGGCAGTCTGCTTTCATAAAGATTTACAGCCATGGAAACCCTATGAGGCATTTCTACTCTGTTGTATAGGATCACTGTGAGTCAAAATTGACTCGATAGCATTGGGTAGCATAGTGCCTAAGGCACTTGACTGCTAACCAGAAGGCTGGCAGTTCAAACCCACCAGCCACTCCTCGGAAGGAAGGTTGGTCAATTTACTTCCCTGGTGATACTGCCTCGGAAACCCAAGGAGGGGTCTCTGTGAGTCGGGTCTGACTCGATGGCAAATAACAACAACAAATGTTACTAATGCTAACTTCTGTAACAAATAACCTGAAGTCTTAGTGGCTTAATATAATAAAAATTTATTGTCTTATTTTTGGAAAGTGTATTATTGATGTTCGTGTTCAGACAGTTGTCCTGGAGGGGTCTCCTCTAAACATTGACGTTGTAATGTAAACTCTTTCACTGGATTAAACATGTAGCCAACAAGGTGACCCTGAAATGTCAAGAGAGGGTCTGGAGAAATTGCATTAGAGATTTTATGATCAGGGCTGCAAGTGGTGTAAGTATCACTTCCACACAATTTTCATTGTGAGAGCTGTGTCACATGGTCCCAATATAACTGCAAGGGAGCCTGGGAAATATAGTTTAGCTCTTTTCTCAAGAGGAAAAAGAATTGTTTTGTGAGTACTTAGCATTTGTCTCTCCTACAATTTTCTAGAATTTGAAGAAACTTTTAGACTTTTAGGAATTTAATCCAAAATGAAAAGACACAGAAATAAAATAAAGCAAAAATACAGATTGAATTTATATAAGTGCATTTACTTAAATATTGGTTGAAGATGCGTGAACATTCTTTGTTGTAGGTTTAGTACTATCTGAGGTGGTGACTTTTATGATTTGAACTTCAGATTTCTCTGATTATAAGATAGGTATATTCTTTTTATATAAGTCATAGCTCTGAAGGTCTTAATATGAGATATATAATACTGTTTTTTAAGATTTTCCACATCCTGAAAATGGAGTTATACAATAATGCTGCTTTAGGCAATAGTTACACATCCATTGTCTCACAAGTTTTTTTTTTTTTTTTAATGAGCAGCTCTCCTTTTATTTATTATTTCCTCCTAATGGTTTTAGAGACCTCAAATCCCTGAGTGAATGAGCAGCAGGGTTCCAGGGTGCATTTTATCCCCACAAAGCTTCCTTCTCTACATCTTTCTCTTCCTAGCTTCATTCATCTGCCCAGCAGTGAGGCAGCCTTTCACTTCCAGCACTGGGCAGTACCTGCTGGCTTCTCCACTACTACTGTGGGTACTGGTGGTACTGGCCAGGCCAGGGTACTCCCCGGCTCCTGGCTCTGGGTGGTGGTGGTGGCGGCGGCTGCACATGATCAGAAAACAGCTGCACCAACAGGGCAGTGGCAGCCAGGGCTGCGACCACCAGCCTTGCTCCCAGCACTGTCGTCACTTGGTCCTGTGGCCACCTCTCTGTGTCCCCAGTGTGAGTCCCCTTGCCCCCTTGTGCACAAAGTCCCAGTTGGGCAGCCACCTCCTCTCCTCTCATACCCAGCACACTCACAAACCTGGCAGGCAGGCCTCCTGTATCCTGTGGATACAGCTCAGGCTTTGGCTGGCTGGCTCCCATAAGGTTTTAGTACAGTAGGCTTTATGGAGATTTACCTACAAATTGTACAGGGACTATGTGTATATAATAATGGTGTTTGCACATCCTCTTTTATAGAATGTATCCTGGACATTAAGCAAATCGTGGGTGTTAAGTGACACTTAGTTGTAGATGTTTTTCATATCATTAAATGTTTTTGTCCATAACATGTTTTCTAGTATTTCACAGTACTATTTCCTATGAATATTCCATATTTCAACATGTTTCTGGACAATTAAATTAGGCCGTTCCAGTTTTTGTCTTTAATTCTGTGGCTTTTCCTTTTGTATAAACCTTTTACAAGTGATTGAATTGCTGGTTCAATTGGTATGGTAAGGCTTTTGATTCATACTGACAAATTGTCTTACCAAATATTGTACCAATTTATGCTTTGCTTTCAGTGTGTGAATGTGCTTCTGCCAGCCTTCATTATAGTAAAACAACATATATATTTAAATATAAATGTATTTCTTCATATTTGTGATATAAATATGAATGATATATATTATTAAGTATATCAAATCTCAATCTACTTGCCAATTGTCAGGGTGAAATTAACAGCCTTTTGATCATCTGGAAATGTTAATACCATTACATTTCAAAAGTATTATATTTTATAAATATGATATAGACTATCATTTTCTCTTGAGAATTTAAAAATAATCTCTCTCTAGAGACTTGCATGTTACTCTTCTTTCGAAATCAGTCCATGATTAGATTGATGAAGGAAGGAGCTTTATTGCTCCCTAAGTGTATTTTGCCAAAGTAGTAACACTTTTTCTTTTTTAACTGGAAAAGTAGGACAGTATACTATAGAATACACTAAAAGCATTTCCCTTATTAGCATATCGGTTTAGATAATGTTAACAATTCTTATATTTTACTAATGAAGCTGAGAATTTGTTTTTTCTTTTTTTCCTTTTTTTTTTTTTTAATTGTGATTTGGGTGAAGATTTACAGAGCAAATTCACTTTTCATACAGCAGTTCACATATACTTTGTCTCATGACATTGACCA
>NW_006921650.1:120606-132205 GCF_000298275.1 Orycteropus afer afer | reverse complement strand
TTTTTGGTATTTTCATGCAAATTCTTCTGCTAGTTGGGGTTTAGTCCACTTCTATATCCTTCCCTTCAAGGCTCAGGGGTCCAGGATTATCTTCTGTGTCCGTGTTAATTGGTTTGCCTTTTCTTTGTTGAAGAGGGTCTGTGCAGTCTTTCTGCCCAGTCTGCCATCTTACCGGACGAAGTTGAGAAATTTTAAGAAAATTTTATTAGAGTTGAATGTTCAGTTTGTGGATATGTATACTTAAAAATATTCTTGTTCTGTTATTGCATGAGCATTAGTATCAAACCTTATGCCTGAGTACTGAAGATTATACACATGCCTTGGAACCTGGGCTCGTTATGAGGTCACGGCATTTTCTTATTCTCTTAATATGAGTTTATAAAAGTAGGAAATGAGAAAGTGAGGATTAGTGTATACTTTAGGTGGTTGTTGTTAGGTGCCGTTGAGTTGTCTCTGACTCATAGTGACCCTATGCACAGCAGAACGAAACACTGCCTGGTCCTGTGCCAGATCCATGATGTGCCCATCGTCTCAGCCACTGTCAATCCATCTCATTGAGGGCCTTCCCCTCTTTCGTAGACCCTCCATCTTACCAAACATGACATCTTTCTCCAGGGAGTGGTCCCTGCTGATAACATAACCAAAGTAGGTCAGACAAAGTTTGCCCATTCTCACTTCCAAGGAGCATTGTGGCTGCAGTTCCTGCAAGACAGATTTGTTAGTTTTTTTTAGCAGTCTGTGGTACTTTCAGCATTCTCCGCCAGCACCATAACTCAAAAGCATCAACTCTTCTTTGGTCTTCCTTATTCATGCATTCCATATGCATATGAGGCCATTGAAAATATAATGGCTTGTGCCAGGTGCACCTTAGTCCTCAAGGAGACATCTTTGCTCTTCAGCACTTGAAAGAGGTCCTTTGCAGCCGATTTGCCCAGTGCTATAGGTCGTCTGATGTCCTGACTGCTGCTTCCATTGGCGTCAGTTGTAGAACCAAGCAATATGAAGTCTGACAACTTCATCGATTGGAGAACTAAGCGATGTGAAGTGTTTGATAACTTCAGTCTTCTTTCCATTTATAGTGATGCTGCTTATAGGTCCAGTTGTGAGGATTTTTCTTTTCTTTATATTGAGATTTAATCCATACTGCAGACTGTATTCTTCAATCTTCATCAGTAAGTGTTTTAAGTCATTCTCACTTTCAGCAACCAAAGTTGTGTTGTCAGTGTATTGCAGGTTGTTAATGATTCTTCTTCCAATCCTGATGCCACGTTCTTCTTCATATAGTCCAGTTTCTTGGATTATTTGCTCAGCATATAGATTGAATAAGTATGGTGAATGGATACAACCCTGATGCACTCCCTTCTTGATTTTAAACCGTGCAGTGTCCTCTTGTTCTGTTCCAATGATAGCCTCCTGGTCTATGTACAGGTTCCTCATGAGTACAATTAAGTGTTCTGGAATTCCCTTCTTCTTAATAGAAGTAATCTCTCACAGAATGGCAGATAGATCCAACCTATTCAGTCACTACCTCATTCTTGGAACCTTTGGTGACTGAGATTTTGTTAGTAACTGCAGTTGTTCTGATGTGTACTAGGTCAGAACTGTAGACTAGTAGGTCAGACAGCTTTGGAATAGATCTTACAGCCTAATTCAGCTGAATAGATTCTTTATTAAATTTAACCCCAGGTGACCTGTGTGTCTTTTCATTATTATAATAACTGAGAGTAGTTTATTAGAGAAAATAATAAACTTTCAAATTGTACACAGGAAATTTTATAGTTACACTGTATTTAAGTGCCTTTTAAAGATAGTTTGCTAATGCTGTTTGAGAAATTACTATACTTAAAACAAATGGACATTTTGCATTTCTAACAAGTTCACAGAAGATGCTGATACTGACTCATTGCTGTCTTTGAGATAAAAGACAGATGAAGAGGCAACAGGAAAACCAGGAAGACTTCACTTTAAGAGATGAAAGCAGATTAGAAACGTAAGAGTACTTAGGGAATAGAACCATGGGAAAATTGAATCGAGTTCAGGATCCAATTTTTAGTAAAGTAGGAGTCCTGCTTCACCTGTCTGAAAATCATAAACATCAAACACTTTTTTATTTTTTCAAAATTTTAAGTTTACAAAGTTTCAAAAGTCAAATAGTACCAAAGCATTATAATAAAAACAATGCTGCCCTATCCCATCGCTCCCTATTCCTGCACTATTTTTCTTCTAAATTTTATTTATTTTGTTATTGAGAATATATATAGCAAATCATACACCGATTCAGAAGTGTCAACATGTACCATTTAGCGACATTGATTACATTCTGTGAGTTGTGAAACCTTTGTCACCCTCTTTTCTGAATTGTTCCTCCCTCTTTATCATAAATTCACAGCCTCCTAAGGTTCCTATCTAATCTTTTGAGTTGCTATTGTTAATTTAATCCTTATAGATCATTCTTAAGAGTGCATAATACTCAAGGCAGACGTTTTTATTTGTTAAGCAAAAACATTGTTTGGTTTTAAGAAGACTTTAGTGGATGTTTTTGATTTAAGGCTTAAAGATTATCTTAGGGCAGTAATTTCAGGGGTTCTGCCACTTTCCATGGCTCCTGAAAATGTAGAGTTCATTAGAACTTGGAATTCTGTCCTACGTTTCCCCCCTTTTGATCAGGGTTCTTCTGTGGAATCTGATCAAAATGTTCTGTAATGTTAGCTGGGCACCATGCAGTTCTGGTCTTATGGCAAAGGAGCCAGTTGTTCATGGAAGCAGTTAACCATAAATTCCATATCCTTTTCCTATTCCTGACTCTCCTTCTTTCTCTGTTGAGGTGACTAGAGACCAATTATGGTGCTTTGGGTGGCCACTTGCAAGCTTTTAAGATCCTAGGTACTATGCAACAAACTAGGAGGTAGAATAGAAGCCCTAACATGTTATTAGGTCAGTAAACTGGGATAGCCCATGAAACCATGACCTGAAACCTCCAAACCAAGGAGCCAAATTCCATGAGATATTTGCTTGTACATAAGCAGGCTCAACACCTACTCTTTTTTTTTTCTTGTCATTGTTGTAAATATATGTATCACACAGTGTTTGCCATTTCAACTTTTTATAGGTATACAACTTATCAAAAGCAATTATAGTAATTGGTTGTGCAACCCTACCCTTAATCTTAATCAGTATGATTTTTCTATCACTGTTAAACTCCTTTTCTCCTCTGTCCTGCCCTGGTAACCGCAAATAAAATTTGGTCTCTATACTTTTGCCTTTTCTTGTCTTCTTGTATTAGTGAGGTCACGTAACATTTGCCCTTGTCTTCTCATATAAGTGAGGTCATGTAACATTTGTCCTTTAGCTCAGCATTTCCTTCAAGCTCTGTCCATGCTGTAGTATGTATCAAGATCTTATTTCTCCTACTGGCTGTGTAGTATCCCACTGTATGCACGTACTGCATTTTGCTTATTCATCTGTTGATAGGTACTTAGGTTGTTTCTACCTTTTAGCTATTGTGAATAATGCTGTAATGAACATTGGTGTACAAGTCTCTTTTTGAATCTCTGCTTTCAAGTATATACCTAGGACTGGAATTGCTGGGTAATTTGGTAGTTCTAGTTTTAGGTATTTGAGGAACTGCCACACTGTTTTCCACAATGACTGTACCATTTTGCATTCCCACCACCAGTGTTAAGGGTTCTAATTTCTCCACATCCTCACCAACATGTGTAATTTTCTTTCCTTTTTTTTTTTTGGTAAATCTTAGTTATCCTAGTGGGATACACTAGTGGGTTCCTAGTGGGAACACACTTGGCATTTCTCAAGCTGAAAGAACTGAGGGAAAAAATTTAAGCCTTGAATTGCAATATTGAAAGATTCCACGGGCAATATGTTGAATGATGCAGGAAACATCAAAAGAAGATGGATGGAATACAGAGTCATTATATCAAAAAAATTGATAGATGATCATCCATTACAGGAGGTGGCATATGATCAAGAACCAGTGGTATTGAAGGAGGAAGTCGAAGCTGCACTGAAGGAATTGGTGAAGAACAAGGCTCCAGGAATTGATAGTATACCTATTGAGATGTTTCAACAAAGGGATGCTGCATTGGAGGCACTAACTCAGCTATGCCAAGAGATTTGGAAGACAGCTACCTGGCCAACTGACTGGGAGAGATCCATATTTGTACCCATTCCAAAGAAAGGTGATCCCGCAGAATGTGGAAATTATCGAACAATATCATTAATATCACACAGATAAAATCTTACTGAAGATAATTCAAAAACGGTTGGAGCAGTATATTGACAGAGAACTTCCAGAAATGCAAGCTGGATTCAGAAGGGGACATGGTGCGAGGGATATCATAGCTAATGTCAGATGGATTTTGGCTGAAAGCAAAGAATATCAGAAAGATGTTTACTTGTATTTTGTTGCTATGCAAAGGCATTCGATTGTGTGGATCACAACAAATTGTGGATAACATTGAGAAGAATGGGAATTCCAGAATACTTCATTGTACTCGTGAGGAACCTATACATAGAACGGGAGGCTGTTGTTCAAACAGAATAAGGGGACACTACATGGTTTAAAATCAGGAAGGGAGTGCATCAGGGTTGTATTCTTTCACCATACTCATTCAACCTGTATGCTGAGCAAATAATCCGAGAAGCTGGACTATGTGAAGAACATGGCATCAGGATTGGAGGAAGGCTCATTAACAACCTGAGATGTGCAGACGACACAACTTTGCTTACTGAAGTGAAGATGACTTGGAGCACTTACTGATGAAAATTAAAGACTGCAGTCTGCAGTATAAAGACTATATATAAATATAAAGAAAACAAAAATGCTCACAACTGGACCAATAAGCAGTATCACGATAGATGGAGAAAAGATTGAAGCTGTCAAAGACTTAGTATTGCTTGGTTCTACAATAGACGCCAATGGAAGCAGGAGTCAAGACATCAAATGATGTGTTGCATTGGGCAAATCTGTTGCAAAAGACCTCTTTAAACAACAGTCTTAGTGGGAGTGAAATGTTATCTCATGTAGTTTGGTTTGCATTTCTCTGATAGCTTGACACTGAGCATCTTTTCATGTGTTTGGTAGCCATTTGAATGTTCTCTTTGGTGAAATGTCTGTTTAAGTCCTTCATCAATTTTATGATTAGGTTATTTGTCTTTTTGTTGTAAAATTGTTGTTATTTTATATATAGTTAGTTATTAGAGTTTATGGTTTCTGTATATTCTCCCAGTTGGTAGCTTTTTTTTTTTTTTTTTTCTTTTTTGGTAAAGTCTTTGGATGAACAAAAGTTTTTAATTTGTTTGAGGCTTATTTAATCTATTTATTTTGTCTTTTGCTCTTTTTGCTTTTTTTTTTTGTTTTATTAGATAATCCATTGTTGAAAACTAGGCCTGACAGTATTGCCCCTGCTTATTCTTCTAAGAATTGTATGGTTTGAGTTTGCGCATTTAAGTCCTTAACCGATTTTGAATTTGTTTTTGTGTATGCTGTGAGGCATAGATCCTGTTTCATTTTCCCAGGATTTAGCACCCTGGTCAAAAATCAGTTAACCATAGATGTATAGGTTTATTCCTGGACTGTCAATTTTATTCCATCAGTTATGTGCCTACTGTTGTACCAATAACTTGCTGTTTTGATTACTGTAGCTGTATAGTATATTTTAAAATCAGTAATAAATGAGTCTTCCTACTTTGTTCTTCTCTTTTAACATTGCTGTAGCTATTTGGACCCTGTTGCCAGTCCATGTTTTTCTGTTTCTGTAAAGAAGGCTGTTGGAATTGTGATAGGGATTGTGTTGAATCTGTAGACTGCTTTTGGTTGAATTTACTTATATCAGCAATATTCAGTCTTCTAATACATGAACATGGAACATCTTTCCATTTATTTTAGTCTTCTTTATTCTCTTTCAGCAGATTTTATAATTATCATTGGTATTCTTGCGTTTTTGTTTCCCAGAGGCAATCACTTTTAATTCCTAAGTCTTAAGACAGATATTGATATTTCAGATGATAAATCAAACATACATACACAAAATGCCTTTAGTATATACATGTTACCTAGAACAAAGCAAAATAAATTTATGAGCATAAAGAATTTCTGGTATGATAATACTAATATTACTTTCTATTCTTATTTGTCTGTGTCCTGTTAGTAACTGTGATGTATTATGAGTGGGGGCTAAGAAACAGCATGGATTATTATTGGATGATATTTTATGCTATAAAACTGGTCAGTTTATCACTGATGACATGAAAATCGTAAACTCTGGTCAAAGGGAGCCAAGAACCCAAATTTATTATCATTGCTGATAATATAAAGTGTTTTCTATAATATAAAGTGTTCTGTATTAATGATCTGGGCAGCTGTGCTTCACATCCTCAGTGTGCCTTTGAATTTAGTTATTGTAATTCAGGTAACTTTCACTTTTCATGTGTGTGTGGGGGAGGTGTTTGTTGTTTTTTGCTCCTTGAGGAGGCAACTGTTTTTAGTCAGTTCTCTGGGGAGAGATATTCAGAGATGTCAGTTCTCATGGGAAGGTTTAATTGTTTGAAACTTAAATTTGTTGGTTCAATGTTGCTAAATAGAATCTTTGAATAATTGAATAATTTGGGAAGAAAGATAACTTTTTCTTTCTAGATCTAGCACTTCTCTTTAGGATTTTATATTGAATGAGTAAAAGTAATTTATCAAAACTCTGAAAGTTTATTGCCATTTTAGCTTTCTAGGAAGATGGGGCAATCTACTTCTGTAGTGATACTGCCTCGGAAACCCAAGGAGGGGTTGCTTTGAGTTGGGTCCGACTTGACGGCACATAGTAACAACACAACAACAGGGAATGTGAGCAGGTCATCACAATATATAACTATGTTCGTAAGAGAATTTATAGTATGACCTGTGTAATTAATAAAAAAAGCTTCTTCAGACTCTTATTATAGTATGTGAAAAATTTGTGGTGACAGTCTTCTGATTTAATCTTAAATATTTTATACTATCAAGGGAACTCTTTATGGTTAAAATATAAAATAGACTTTAGGTTTTAATAGGACAGATGATATGTATATATATATATATATATATATTTTTTTTTTTTTTTCTCTTGAATTCACTCTTTTATACAGTTGACAACAACTTTAGAAAAGGTATGTTCCTAAAATATTTTAAAGCATTTGGGTTTACTGTTAAAGGGAACCAAAAAGAAATGCTTTTCTAAATATAAGTATCTTTAACTAAAGAACTAATCATCCTTTTATTTAATATAGTTTGAAAATTTAGATTTTCAGATATTGTGATTTCTTACAATAAAAATGTTTCAAATTGTACTTTTGGGCTATTGTAATTTTGTTCTAAAGAACAAAGAAGGACCAGTAGTAGATATGTGACTAAATAAACTAATGAGAACTTGAGTATCCTTTTGTTAATCTTTATGGCCAATTTAATTCATTTTAATAGGCAAATTGATTTGGTCTTTGCTGTTAGAACAACTCATAAAAAAACAGTGATAATTTTCTTTATTCCATAATTTTTCCTGTAGCTTTTCTCTACTCTACTATCTTTCACTCCCATTAATTAAGTAATAATCATTATAAAAGATCAAAACAGTACAAAGTTGAGAGGTGTTTAGAACAAAATGTGAAGTGCTACCCTCAAAATTTTGTGGGCCTTCTTTAGTGTCATTTCTATTTAAGTATATAAATACATAAATCTATTATATACTTAACTTTAAAATTTTTGCAAATCAGCAAAGAAAAAAACAAACTGTTTTATTCAGATTCAATTGCCTGAATTTAGTATCTGAAAGCATAAGCAAGTG
This sequence comes from Orycteropus afer afer, assembly GCF_000298275.1. NCBI lineage: Eukaryota > Metazoa > Chordata > Mammalia > Tubulidentata > Orycteropodidae > Orycteropus > Orycteropus afer. The sequence continues at coordinate 124,379 of NW_006921650.1, read as the reverse complement.
CCCTAATATTTACATAATTTTCCATAAGTTACGGTTTCACTTCTCTCAAAGAACTTTTGATGTCAGTACGTGATGTTTGATTTTATTTTTTTTAATTGTGGCATACAGTTAAAATGTATACGTGTATAGTATAGATATATAGATATATAGATACAGTATATGTGTACAATATAGATGTATCATAGTTGCTTTACTAGCTCTTATACCTCTTAGTGCCTAAGGCATTTGACTGCTAACCAGAAGGCTGGTGGTTCAAACCCACCAGCTACTCCTCGGAAAGAAGACTGAGCAATCTACTTTTGTAGAGATACCGCCTTGGAAACCCAAGGAGGAGTTGCTGTGAGTCAGAATCAACTCGACAGCATGAGTTTGGTTGGTTTTAGTTGCTATCTCTTTCTGTATGCATGTGAGTATTTCTTTACAATATGAATAGGTCCAGTAGCTTTTCTGTCTTGGTATTTCTGTTCTTCACACTTAGACTCTCATCTCTGAAATCCATAGATTTATTTTCTTGATTGTTGGCTGTCTCTGACTCTACCACCATCCTATGTTCAAATCTCATTCTCTTTTGTAATAGTGTACTCTATTCCTATTGGCATCTTAAAAATTTTGACTCAGATTTATTCACAAGAACCATTGAGTCTTACTTTTTGTATTGCAGTTGCATAGAAATTTTATTCCATTTTGTTTCTACCCCATGGGACAAGTAGCACACAAATGCAGTGATTAACATGACTATAAATGCTAATTTAGTGGTATACACAGTGAGTTAAGTCAAGGTCCATCAGCCACATGCTGAAGTGACAGTTCTGAGAAATCCTATTCTTTTGTTGAGAAAATTCCTGTGAAACCTAGTTTTAAATGATTCTAGCAGGTTATGTTTAGATTTTGAAAAATGTGTGTGGCTAAAGCATTATTGTAATTCCAGAGTTTTTAAGATACATTTCTGGAAACAGGAAGAAGAAAAACTGCCTAGGCTTTCTTCATTAAGAACTTGAGTGTGTTCTCTAAGGAATACTTACTAGATAGAGAGGAAGGGGAAACCTAGAAAAATACTAATTAAGATGAGAAGAGAATGAGGATCAAATAAGATTAATTAAGAGCAAGAACTAGTAGGGATAAAAATCTCTTTTACTCAAGTAATAGAAATGACCTCATTGGAATATACAACTCTCAGGATTGAGAAAAGACACCCTCTTAGTGAACTGGTTTTCTTTGAACTCTGATGAATCCACAAGAAAAAATTTTGAAGAGTATTTCTAGAAATTGAGATGTTTGCCAAGCTCAGGCAATTGAATCTGAATAAAAGTTTGTTTTTTTCTTTGCTGATTTGCAAAAATTAATTTAAATTTAACAAGACATTTGGCATCCCTGATTCATTGAAACAAAAAGAATTGAGAAACTATGGTTTTCAACTTGATAAGTTAAGGCAATATGAGAAGAACTCCTAGTGTTCTAGGCTAGTGTTAGACGAGGGCAAGGTTGCTTCATAGTGCTTGGGAAGCTTTATAGATAAGTTAAATTAAAAACCCGTAGGTAGAATTTAGAAGTGATTGAAATAATTTTAGTTGAATGGTATTTGTACATAGTTAATTCTGTTTATTTAAATTGGTTCTGATTTTAAGTTAGAAGATAATGTGTGTATTTTTTAGTTACGGAAAAAATTTCAAACACTTATAAATGTGTTGTTGTTGTTGTGTGCCGTCGAGTCAACCCCGACTCATAGCGACCCCTCCTTGGGTTTCCGAGGCAGTTATCACTACAAAGTAGGATTGCCCAACCTTCCTTCCGAGGAGTGGCTGGTGGGTTTGAACCGCCAGCTGTCTGGTTAGCAGGCAAGTGTCTTAGCCACTATGCTACCAGAGCTCCCACTTATAAATGTAGAGAGAATGTAATGAACCCTCATGTACCCATCATCAGCTTCAACATTTATCAACTCATAACCAATCTTTTTTCATCGTTATCCCCTCCTGCTTCTCCCGTTTCAAAACCAAACCAAGCCAAACCCAACCCAACCCACTGCCATCAAGTCAATTCTAACTCACAGCAACCCTATAAGATAGAGTTGAATCGCCCCATAGGGTTTCCAAGGCTGTGATCTTTATGGAAGTAGACTGCTACATCTTTGTTCTGTAGAATGACTGGTGGGTTTGAATTGCCAACCTTTGGTTGCAGCTGAGCGCTTCACCACTGTGCTACCAGGACTCCTTCTTTTCACCTTATCCCCAGTTATTTCAAAGCAAATCATAAACATATTATTTTGTTTATAAATATTTTATAAAATATAAAAGTATGAGACTTTTTAAAATATAGGAAAGAAGAAAATGACACTTATGAACCCACCATTCAACTTTAACAAATGTTGACATTTTGTAGTGTTTTCTTTAGATTGCTCTTAAAAAAAAATGCAAGCAGTCCCTGCACTATGAATGAGATTTGTTCCTAAATGTGTCTTTAAGTCAAATTTGTAGGTAAGTCAGTATAGGTGCATATAGTTCTTGTTTAGCCTTTCTTTAGTGCAAGAAAGGAGCTCTGGTAGGGCAGTTGTTAAGGCCTAAATAAGTTGTTAAGATTGCTAACCAAAAGGTTGGAAATTGGAACCCACCATCCACTCCACAGGAGAAAGATGTGGCAGTTTGCTTCCATAAAAGTTTACAGCCTTGGAAACCCTGTTGGGCAGTTCTGTTCTGTCCTATAGGGTTGCTATGAGTCTGAATTGACTTGATGGCTCTGGGTTTAGTGCAAGAAAAAGGAGCTCTGGTGGTGCAGTGGTGAAAAGCATTCGGCTGCTAACCAAAAAATTGGTGGTTTGAAACTACCAGCCATTCCATGGGAGAAAGTTGAAGTAATCTGTTTATGTAAAGATTCACAGCCTTGGAAATCCTCTGGGACAGTTCTACTCTGTCCTATGGGGTTGCAATGAATCGGAATTGACACAGTGGCAATGGCAAGTGGGTTAGTGCAAGAAAAAGCTCAAAGCCTTTTCTTGGTTTAAAAACTGTGTGTGTGCAGCAAGTGAAGGTGATTTTGATGAAGAATTTGTTGTGACTAGGGTTTGGTTCAGTCATTTCAAAGTGAGGTCAAATTTATATAACATTAAAGAGCAAGAAGGAGTTGTCAGTAAACCATACATTTTAACCTGAGGACTTATTGTAGTCAAATATTACAGATGGCAGCTAAAGTTTCATCTCAACCTTTTCCACTATTTTCTTCCTCAGAAGTAATACCTAATCTGACTATCCTTGATGTCTTGTTTTCATGGTTGTTTTTCTATGTTTTGTACATATGTCTGTGTGGTAGTTAAGGTTATGGTTTGGTTTTGAGTGGCTGTGCCACTGGGTGTAGTGGTTCCGCATGATGAGACTGTTAATCAGCTCCATGGTGGAATCTACTCTGACAGCTGAGTAGCTGCTTTAGGGATGTGGTCTGCTCCTGTTTATAAAAGGCAACTTTAGGAAGATCTTGAGCTTTTTGGCACATCTGGATCTTGCATTTGGCCAAGTCTTCATCTCAGTGGTCTGCTCTGTTGTCTGCCAATCTTGAGACTGTTTCTGGACTTGAACTAGTGGCCTGCCTTGTTGCTTGATAATTTTAGGACTGTATGTACCCTTTTACTTGGTTCTACAATCGATGCCAATGGAAGCAGCAGTCAGGACATTAGACGACGTGTAGCATTGGGAAGGTCAACCGCAAAGGAACTGTTTCAAGTGCTGAGGAGCAAGGATGTCTCCTTGAGGACTAAGGTGCATCTGACAAAAGCCATGATATTTCCA
>NW_006921650.1:109701-120139 GCF_000298275.1 Orycteropus afer afer | reverse complement strand
AACAACAACAACAACAACAACAACAACAACCCTTTTACTTGTCGACCTTGAGTTTGTCAGCTTCAGTAGCCAGCAGCTGCCTGAGTTAAGAGAAGCTTCTAGCTTCAGTGGGCTGGGAGCAAGAGGCAGAGAGCTGTTGAGGGGCTTTCACTCAGCTCCTAGAGCTGTCACTTTGACCTTGGACTTCTAGGCTCCTAAACTGTGAGAGAATAAATTCCTGTTTGTTAAAGCCATCCATTTGAGGTATTTTCTGTTAGAGCAGTACTAGAAGCCCCAAATAGTCTGTATTCATAAATAATATGTGTTAATATATTAAAATAAATAATGCTTTGTTTTAAAAACCTATAAAAAGAGTCATACTATTCATAAACTTTTTCAAGATTGTTGATTTATTACTCCTTTTAGCAGTTTGACTATAAGGTGCCTCAATGTGGTTTTATTTTTTATTTATCCTGCTTAGATATATAGATACAGTATATATGTACAAAATAGATGTACCATAGTTACTTTACTAGCTCTTATACCTACCTCTTAGTGCCCAAGGTATTTGACTGCTAACCAGAAGCTGGTGGTTTAAAGCTTGCTAAGCGTCTTGAATTTGTATGTTTATTTTTCAGATGTTTGCTTTTCAAGTATTTTTTCTGTCTCATTCTCTTTTCTTTTGGAATTCCAATTAGACATATATTAGCTCTTTTGATATTGCCCTACAGATCATTGAGATTTTCTTTATAATAGTTTTTGTGTCATTTTTCAGATTGACGAATTTCTGTTGATATTATTTTCAAGTTTACATTTTCTTTATTTCCAGTCTGCTCTTAAGTCTACTCAATGAGTTTTTCTTTCTTTTATTTTAATTTTGTGTATTGCATTTTTAAGGAGCTCTGGTGGCATAGTGGGTAAAGGACTTGGCTGCTAACCAGAAGGTCAGTGGTTCAAACCCACCAACTGCTCCTTGGGAGAAAAATGGGGCAATCTACTTCCATATAGATATACAGCCTTGGAAACCCTATAGGGGGTCACTATGAGTTGGGATCAACTCAGTGGCAGTGGGTTTGGTTTTAATATTGCATTTTTGAGTTCTAAAAATGTAAATGATCTTATACTTTCTCATTGCTGAGATTTCTCATTTATTGATTCATCATTACCATATTTTTCTTCACATATTTTGAGCATATTTACAATTAAAAAAAACCCAAACTCACTGCTGTCGAGTCAGATCCGACTCATAGCGACCCCTCCTTGGGTTTCCAAGGCAGTTTCACTACGGAAGTAAATTGCCCAATCTTCCTTCCGAGGAGTGACTGGTGGGTTTGAACCTTCATTCTTCTGATAAGCAGTCAGATGCCTTAGGTACTATGCCACCAGAGCTCCTGATATTTATAATACCTGTGCTAATTTTATGTATATATATATTTGTTGTTGTTGTGTGCCGTCGAGTCGGCCCCGACTAATAACAACCCCTCCTTGGGTTTCCGAGGCAGTATCACTACGAAAGTAGGATTGCCCAACCTTCCTTCCGAGGAGTGGCTGGTGGGTTTGAACCGCCGGCCTTCTGGTTAGCAGTCAAGTGCCTTAGGCACTATGCTACCAGAGCTCCTATATATATATATATATATATACACACACACATACATACATACACACACTAATTCTAATATCTGAAGCTCCTGATATTTATAATACCTGTTATTATAAATTATATATATATATACTAATTCTAATATCTGAATCATATCAGGGTTGGACTCTCTTTCAGGTTTGGCCTTTTCTCTTGACTGTAGTTGCATATTTATGTTTCTAGTAATTTTGGAGTTTTTTCCCAGACACTGTGAATGATACATTACACAGACTTTTTAGCACTAACTGGCATCAAAAAGCTCTAAATACGGGAGTATCACTCAATTCCCTCTGCTATTCTCATGTGCAAAGTGTCAACTCCTTTACTTTCTTCCTGACTTTGGTTGCTTTCCAGTGCTTTTGGACTGCTAGTTTTGTTACATTTTGCCCAGAGTTCATAATGTTATCTGCAGGAGGGTTGGTCTGATAAAATTACTTCACTATTAGTGGAAGCGTACCGCACTGCATAACTTTTTTAAACCTACTTTTTTTATTCTATTTGTTTTGGAGATTTATCCTTGGTGATGCATAGACATTAAATTCATTTGCCATTGTTGTTGTTGTTATGTGCCATGGAATCGGACCCGACTCATAGCGACCCCTCCTTGGGTTTCCAAGACAGTATCACTACGGAGTAGATTGCCCAACCTTCCTTCGTTGTCTCAATAAATCTCAGTACATTTGCCCTTTCTCTCAAAAACCAAACTCACTGCCGTTGAGTTGGATCCAACTCTTAGCAACCACTCTTTGGGTTTCAGCGGGGAAGTAGATTGCCCAGTCTTCTTTCTGAGGTGTGGCTGGTGGGTTTGAACCGCCAGCCTTCTGGTTAGCAGTCAGGTGCCTTAGGCACTGTGCCACCAGAGCTCCTTTTCTGTTACTGAAGCACAATTATATTGTTTATAACTTTTTGCTTTATCAAGCATTGCCACAATAAACATTCTTGAGCATGTTCCTTATACACATATTTGAAAATTTCTGTAGAGGGCAGTGGTTTTCAACCAGGGTGAGTTTGCCTTTCAGGGGTCATTTGTCAATGTTGGAAATATTATGGATTGTCAAGACTGGATGGAGAGTGCCATTAGCACTTAATGTGAAGAGACCAGGGATGCTGCTAAACATACTACAATGCAAGGACAGACTCCTCCTGCCCCCTGTGCTTAATGAAGAATTATAGAAATTATCTAAAATGTCAGTAGTGCCAAGGTAGAGAAAACTTGCTCTGTGGCATGTACCTAGAAGTAAAGTTAGTAGCTTAAGGTGTGTGTACTGTTTATGTTTTGTTATGGAAAAAAAACCCAATTTCTGTAGAACATGAAAATATTTTCAGTCTAGTAAAAGATATGGAATATCTGAAATTAAAGTTGAGTGTTCTTTTTGGTGACACTGGCAATCCAGCAATTATAAGCAGTTCAACTATCTCAAATCAGATTGAGTAGCACTGTCATCCCTAGTTAACCAATTCATTCACTTACCCAGAGTGTGCCTATAGTCTTTCAACTCATGAACTGAAATACATTGCTACTTCTTACCTGATTAGAAGATTAATTGTAAAGAGAGTCTGTTTAAAAAGATTGGCACTTGTACAGACAATAATAGTTGGAATATTTTGCTGAAGGTGGTGACCAAACGAGAGAAAAATTACAACACGAGAAAGACTTTGTCCCTGGCCCAAACCAAACCAGACCCACTACTATCGAGTCGATTCTGACTTACAGTGACTCTATAGGACAGAGTAGGAACTGCCTTATAGGGTTTCCAAGGTTGTAAATCTTCATGGAAGCACACTGCCTCATCTTTCACCCGTGGAGCAGCTGGTGAGTTTGAACCACTGGCCTTTTGGTTAGCAGCCCTGTGCTTTAACCTCAGTGCCACTAGAACACCTTTCCCTGACAGAACCAAACAAAAACCAAACTCACTGCTGTTGAGTCAATTCCAACTCATAGCGACCCCCTTTGGGTTTCTGAGGAGGTAAATCCTTATGGAAGTAGATTGCCCAATCCTCCTTCCACTTCCCTGACAGAAGTAGTTGTTAAATATTGAAAGTTTAAAGATTTAAAAAGTTTCTCTCCCTAATGTGATTTAAATTAGATTTTAATTGAAGACAGAGAAATGAACTTAATGACTCCTGAGACCTACTTTTAAGCCTATAACACTTATGTCCTCCTTTGAAAACAGATAAAAGCTATGGCCCCAGAAATTTTTCCATGCTTATCTATATACTATTTTGCATGTGATTTTGGGTCCTTTATACATGATTCTGAAATCCATCCATGGGCCCCTTGACTGGATCTCCAGGTTAAAAACTTTGCTAAATGTTATAAAAACTCTCAAAGTGCTAAAAGTTGATATATTTGAAATTATCACTGAATAGTAGAGACATAATTATATTGTTTGTGTCTTCAACAACAAATGAAGAAGACTCAGTGATGGAGAAAAATAAGTGACTTGTAATTAGAGTTCTTCAAGCCTTCCAACATTAAGTAAATAAAAACAGATCTTGTTTCAGTTTTTTATCTGTAGCCCTAAATTTTCTTTCTTTTCTTTTTTTTTTCACTAGGTATATGCAGCAGTGCTGTGTCAACAAGCTAATGAAAGCAGACAAAATTCAACCAAAAAAGCGTGCTTTGGAACTGCCCTCTCAGAAGAAAAACTTAATGACTTCCGTGATGAACAAATTGGACAGTTGAAGGAACTGATGCAAGAAGCCACTAAACCCAACAGGCAATTTAGTATTACGGAACCTACAAAACCAGAATTTTAGTCTAGATATAAAACCTAACAAAGATGCTAAAGATTGGGCCCCTTATTTAACTATCAGTGGATTTTTAAAAAAATATTCAGCTTTTAGGCTTTGAGAATACCTACTGTTAATGAAATGTTCTTTTATTTTTGGATGTTATGAGTGCTTTCTGAAATATATGGATCAGGATCACTAGAAGACAAAACTTTACAACATTATTAGAATAACATTACTTTCTGGAAAGGATTTGATGTTTGCCCTAAACAAGAAAGAAGAGCTCTAAAATGGATAAATTTCTGGAATTTTGCTGAAATTTTTTTGTATGTAGATTTGCTTATAATGCTATCCTTGCATAGGCATTAGCCTTGTGACTTTTCTGTAGTGTCATCAGATAAGCATATCATGATTATGATAGACGTGGAATTAAAACAGGATTAGCATTCTGCAAGTTACATTATTTCTACTCTCATAATACATATATGATGATTATTTTGGAAGTCCCTCCTCCTTGAGTCACTTTTATTCACAATGAAAGATTAAAGAGAAGCTGTAAGAGGTATTATTATACATCATTTGTGTAATAGATTATACAAAGTATAACACATTTCTACACTGTTTGTTAATAAGAAATGACATCTTAAATTAAATAATTTATAGTTTCCTTGAGAATCTCATCTATCACCTAATGGTTGGGGAGATAACGCTTTCATAGAATTTTCTTACACTTAAGTTGATTTATAAACTAAAACAATCAAATGATAGGCCCAGTCACATCATAAAACAAACATTATGAATTTTGAAACCAAATGTGCTAAAATGATTGGCAACTTTAGTTATGGATGTTTATTCTGAGGTACTGAAGTGATTAATTTCAGATGCAGATGCATTTATGTCAGCTCTTTGAAAATGGTTCGTGTTTTCTCTTTCTAGTTTTGCTGTCTCATAGGTTCTGTATGTGTGGCTTCCAGGCCTCTTAGTCTCTTTTTCCTTCCGTCTTTGAGTCACTCTGTCAGTTTATCAGTTGGTCTTTTTTTACATTGAAAGATAGGCAGCCTGTCACGTAATAAATAATAGTCTCTATGTTATCACTGTCTCCAGGGATACAACAGGTAATAAGATGAAGCCCCTGTTCTCAAGGAGTTTAAAATCTAGTTGTGTATTCCGAAATCCTGTTTCATTATGAACAAATAATTTATATCCTCAAACTCATTACAGTACTATCTTTTTCATCTTTTTGCCTAACAGAAACATAACACCTGTGAGGACACTGCTTCCCCTAGTCTTGGGAGCTGTGGATTCTTTTATAAATTCACTGTGGCGTAGCAGCCCCCCTGTGGTCCCTGTCAAACCATCGCTAGGCCATCATCACTTAAGATCTTTCCTTTGTGGTTCCTTTTTGGTTATACTTCCCTGTTCTTTCTGTTCTTTGGCGCCTGCCTCACACCTCTTCATCTCAAGTCTAGTCATCATTTTGGTGACCTCAGTACCCATGTGGTTGACTTATCCAGTAGGCTAATGATTATTTGACATTATTAACTTACACACATTTAACCACCTGTAGTCATGACTAAGGAGCTCTAGTAGCTTAGTGCCTAAGGCACTTGAGTGCTAACCAGAAGGCTGGCAGTTCAAACCCACCAGCCACTCCTCAGAAGGAAGGTTGGGAAATCTAGGCTGTAATGATACAGCCTCGGAAACTCAAGTCAGACTGTGAGTCAGGTCTGACTCGATGGCACATAACAACAACAACAACAACAGTCATGGCTATATTTAAGCCTTCACTTTATTTAAAACTATTCCACATCTGAAATTTTGGATTATAACATCCCGTGCTTTTGTTGCTACTTAACAGCTTGATCAGGGCCTTACTCCCACTGCACCTAGTCATTCTTTCAACAGATATTTACTGAGAATCTTCCGCTTGCCAAGCATCATTCTGGAAACTGAGGCTACAGCAGTGTTCAAAGACGAAAACTCTACCCTCTTGAGCTCATATTCTGAAGGGGGGTGATAAGTATTATGGAGAAAACTAAGAAGTGACAGGGCTGTGGTCCCCAAACTGTGAACTGAAATGCCCCAGAGAACCACAGAGAATTCACAGGGTTGCTGTAGGTTTGAGGAAATCACAGCCATGTTTGTTAGACACCAGGAGTTACTTACTTTATTAGATTGCTACATTCTTTCCAAAGACATGTAGGGTGGCTGTGAGTTGGAATCCACTCTGTAGCGGTGGCTTTTGTTTGGTTTTGGTGATAAAAAGGCAAATATCATGTAAAAATTTGTAACAGAAAATGAAGATGGTGGTGTCCAATCTGATTTTAGAGTTTGAGTAATTGTTCTGTGCCCGATTGGAGCCAAGTTGCTAGGGTATAAACAATAAGTTATTAGGAGCTATTTAATAAATGAACCTCTGAAGTATTTCTTTTTGGCCTACGAGTGCTGTGAAAAAATTAGTGAGACACTAAGGGTGTGTAAACAGATATTTGGAACAACTGAAACAGGAGTGTGGGAGGGTACCTCAGTCAGTTTTATTTATTTATTTCTGGTCTCTCTCCAGTGTCCTTCCTCTACTGTCTTCATTTTCATCTCAATTTATCCCAGTCTCTGTGATCCTTCACTTCAGTGAACCATTAACAAATATCCTCAATATATGGCTTCTTTTTCCTTTTACAGAATCCCTGGTGGCGCAGTGTTTAAAGCAGTCAGCTGCTAACCGGAAGATTGGTGGTTTGAACCCACCAGCCTCTCCATGGGAGAAAGATGTAGCAGTCTGCTTCCATAAAGCCTTGGAACCCTTGTGGGGCAGTTGTACTCTGGTCTGTAGGGTCACTGTGGGTCAGAATCGACTCAAAGGCAGTGGGTTTAGTTTTGTTTTTTTTTCACCCCCTGTTACCTCACCTACTCTCACTAATCAATTACTTGCCAAAATAAATGGAGTATTAATCAGTGTAAAATTGATAGGTTATCCTGTGAGATTTTATATTCTTAATTATTTTCTGCTGTTTTTAAACCACTTCTGCTTGGTTTTTATACTGCCAAACTCTTTTAGGTTGTAATTTTTTTCCATCCTTTTTTTTTTTAAATAATGTTCTCTTTGGGATTCTGTCTTCAGGACTCTACACCCATTGCTTCAAATATTAGCTATACTCTTAAATCTATGCCAGCCTAAGTCTAATTTCTAAACTTAAAATCTGAGTTTGAAATTTCAGTAAATAATTTCCAACTGATATTTAAAATCAAACTGAATTTTCTAACCCTTTTCAATAAGTATATGGTATTAACATTCATTTCACCAGTTCAGAATTCTATAACTCAACTTGTATTTCACTACTTCCCTAGAAGTTTCATTGTCATTATTCAGCAATTCTGGCAACTCCAAATTGCCTGTAGTTCTCCCCCACTTCAGGTACCCATGCCATTTGCAATGTAGCTTTTGAAACTCCTCCCATCAAGAAATTCACCAGTTTTCTGTTCCTCAAATGTTGGCTAACTTGTGACTTGATTTTCTCAAAAGAATGGCAGTAGTGATATTATGCAGACTTGGGGTATAGGCCTGAGCTTACACACTTACGCTTTATTAGAATCCTGCTTAGCTGGAATGTGGGCAAGCTCAGCTTGGCCTGCCAGAGGAGATCATATGGAGCAGGTGAACCACTCCAGCTGACGCCGTCCTGCACCAGCTAGCTCTCAGCCAGCCACGGATGCATGAGATTAGCCACAGTCAGAAGAACTGCAGAGTGGAACCGAACCCAAATTACCAATCACAAGCTGAATGAACAGTAGCTCTAGTTTTGGGTGGTTCATTAAACAGCTAGAGTTGATAAACTCTACTGCCTTACTATCTCAAAATTAATCAATTTTGCCACTTTTCAGTCTGATGTTTTAGGCTTAGAATTTTTTCAACTTGTTTTTCTCCAGCCTGCTCCTCAATGTAGTATTCTCCATCATGTGTAGTATCCTGCTGCCTGTATAGCTTTGTTGTTGTTGTTGTTATGTGCCGTCGAGTCAAACCCGACTCATAGCGACCCCTCCTTGGGTTTCCGAGGCAGTATCACTACGGAAGTAGGATTGCCCAACCTTCTTCCGAGGAGTGGCTGGTGGGTTTGAACCGCCAGCCATCTGGTTAGCAGGCAAGTGTCTTAGCCACTATGCTACCAGAGCTCCGTATAGCTTTACTGATATGCAAATCTGATCATGTAATTCCCCTACTTGAGATTTGAGTTGGAGGAGGTGTTGATATGATCCTTGAGGAAAATCTGAAACAGCTTTTGGAGAATAAATTGGCAGTATGGATTGTTGTTGTTGTTATGTGTCATCGAGTTAGACCTGACTCATAGCGACCCCTCCTTGGGTTTCCGAGGTGGTATCACTATGGAAAGTAGATTGCCCCATCTTCCTTCCGAGGAGTGGCTGGTGGGTTTGAACCGCCGCCAGCCTTCTGGTTAGCAGTCAAGTGCCTTAGACAGTATGCTACCAGAGCTCCTAAGGCAATATGGATTAAGACCTTTAATATATCACTGCTGTTGAGTTGATTCGACTCATAGCAACCCCTCCTTGGGTTTCCGAGGCAGTCTCTAAGGAAGTAGATTGTCCAATCTTCCTTGTGAGGAGTGGCTGGTAGGTTTGAACTGCCAGCCTTCTGGTTAGCAATCAAATGCCTTAGGCACTGTGCCACCAGAGCTCCTTATTGAGAACTTTAAGAATGATTATACCTTTTGAACCTAGTATTCCATTTCCAGATTCTATGCTATGGAAAAAAAAATTAGAAATGTGGACAAAATTTTTCATATAAACGTTATCAGAAATGTTATTTAAGGGAGTGAAGAATTGGGAATAGCAAAAACGCTTCAAATATCAGGAAGGTTAAATGAGTTGTGATCACATGTGCAATTAAACAATTTAAATTGGGGTTTATGAGAGAGAACTTGCTTGACATTGATAAGTGAGGAAAGGATGCTATGAAATATGTAGCATTTTCACAAAGATGTTATTTTCCCTTTTTCAGTAATGTGACAGAATATGTTAATTTGAGCAGTTTTCCTACTAAAAACTTAAAATTATAGATAGAATTTGAAAGCTTTTTTGAGAAGCATTAGGAGCTAGCAATATCCCAAAAGATTACATAATTATAAGCCCAGTTACCTAACTAAAACTGGGAACTGAGGTAAGGAAAGGTTGAAGCTATTTTGCCCTAGGAGTGAATTTTAGCTTTGCTTTTGATGGCTCTTTGGACCACAGTAGGCAGAAGACAAAACATAGGACTTATCTAAGGTGGAGAGTCATAAGAAACTTTGAGAGACTGCCCTCAGAGTAGGAGCAAGCAGGAGGTAAACTTCCACTGGTGAAAATTTACAGGTGCAGTGCAATGATTTATATGTGGCCTTCTGGTCCTGGGTTTGTAGTTCTGCCAAGATGATTTGGTAGACCACATTCTTGTAAAAGGATTGATTAATATATTATAAAAATAGGGTGCTTAAAACTCTTGTGGGAGGTTGTAGTCACTTCTTGGCCAGAGCTGCTACTTGGAGGGACTGAGTAGTTGGACCTGTGGGCTCGGAACCATGGTTGTAGGGAACATCAAGCTCAATTGGCATAACATATTACACAAAAACATGGTTGTACAACCTACTTTGGTGAGTAGTGACTGGGATCTTAAAAGCTTGTAAGCAGCCATCTGGATGCAGCAATGGGTCTTTCCTCATCCAGAACAAAGAAAAATGAATAAAACCAAAGATTCAGGGGAACAATTCATCCAGGTCACTGGTATATCATGTGATCCTCAGCCTATATGACAATGAGACCAGAAGAACTAGATGGTGCCCAGCTACCACTGTCAACCACTTGGAAGGGGGATCTATGTAGGAGATCCTGGGTGGAGTGGGAGAACAATGTGGAATAAAACTCAAAATTATTAGTGGGGGGAAAAAAAAGTCCAGGTTTGCTGGTCTGTCTGATAGAGCCTGGTGGAACCCCTGAGACCATAGCCCCTAGCTGCCCTTCAGGTCTGGAATTGAACTCACTTCTGTGGCTTCCAGCCAAACAAAAGAGGCATATGAGCTGAACATTTACATTAGGTAGATA
>NW_006921650.1:102208-109251 GCF_000298275.1 Orycteropus afer afer | reverse complement strand
GCATGAGACAGGAGGAACCAGGATACCTGTGTGTGATGGCTGAGATGGGCTTGCTGTCCCATGGATTAAGAGAGTTGAAGTCCTTCAGGCTGGAGGCTTGCTAGCAGATTAGGGTGCCTATGGACATTTGTTGATGCAGCCAAAAGATCTCGAACACTTGCCTGAGCAGAGCAGAGGCCAGGCCTGAGTGGGGTCCAGTGGCAGTAGGCCCAAGCAAAGGCTCTGCCTGTGGGCATGGCTTAGAAGGAGCTGAGAGCTGTATTGGTTGGAAGCTGTCTTGGTTGATAAACTATCCTGTCTTCTGAGTTGTATCCTATCACCTCTAAATTGATCCTGATACCAAGTTATAACTGTTGCATAATTGCGAGTATGGCCTGTGAGTTCTGTGTGGCCATTGCCATCAATTATTGCCCAGCAGGAAAGTAGAGAGTGCCATGGGGAGAAATGGCTACTGTCAGAAAAGGTGAAAAAGTTGGAGAGTGGATATATGTCTCCACCTCTTTGGAATCAGCTTTGTGCAGATAACTGATTCTCATTTATCCTCCTGATCTTAACACTAGCACTGATGCTAGATTACAGCAGGCCAGCCCAAATTCAGCTTCTCTTGAGTGATAAATAAAACTTTAGCTATGAATTTAGTGTAAAATGGCCCAAGAATAAGTGCCTGGCAGATGTAAACAAATCCTCTTTGGAGAATGTTAGGGTCACACTTTTCCTAGGAGAATAAACACCTCAAGTTAAATAAACTGTATAAATAGAAGGAAGGAAATAAAGATTAGAGCAGAAAGCAATGAAAAACAAAAGTTATTGTTTGACAAAGAGTAACGACAAACCTCTGGCAAAGCTAATCAGGGGAAAAAAGAGCAAGCACAAATCCATAATCCCGGGAATCAAAAAGAGGTTATAGCTATTCCTTTTGTGACATAAAACGGGTAAGATACTGTAAACTGTAAACAACTTAAAGCCAGTAAATTTGTAACATGCAGAAGAAACGGAAAAATTCCTCAAAAAATGTAACTTAGCAAAAATTGACAAAAGAATGATTCTCTACCCATGAGAGAGATTGGATCAATAGTTTAAAATCTTCCCAGAAAGAAAATTCCAGGCCGAAACAACTTCTTTAGTGAATTCTCCCAAAGATTCAAGACAAATCCAGCAACATGACCTGCTTAGGTTTATGCCAGAAATCCAAAGTTGTTTTTACATTAAAAAATCAAATGCTGTGATCCATTATATTATCAAATTAAAGGAGAATTAATCACGATCATCTTATTAGATGTAGAAAAAGCATTTTCTGAACATTGAAAATCCACAAGTTAACAAACTTGGTATAACTGATACTTCACCATTCTAATTACAGAATTTCTGCCAACCCTCTGTAGCAAACATTGAACTAGTAAAAGCTTTCTATTTGAGATTGGGAAAAGACAAGGTTGTCCACCACCACTATAGAAAACAAAAAACAAAGCTTTTATTCTCAGATAATGTGATTGTATATTTAGGAAATTTAAAAGAGTGTATAAATTATTAGAATGAATAAGAATTGAACAAATTTGTTAATGCAAAAATTGCTTAAAAATTGAGTTTCTATATCCTAGCAACATGAAGGGGAGCTCTGGTGGCATAATGCCTAAGGCATTTGACCGCTAACTAGAAGGCTGGTGGTTCAAGCCCACCAGCCACTCCTTGGAAGGAAGATTGGGCAATCTACTTCTGCAGAGATAGCACCTCAGAAAGCCAAGGAGGGGTCGCTATGAGTT
Organism: Orycteropus afer afer; assembly: GCF_000298275.1. Taxonomy (NCBI): domain Eukaryota; kingdom Metazoa; phylum Chordata; class Mammalia; order Tubulidentata; family Orycteropodidae; genus Orycteropus; species Orycteropus afer. Next base: position 107,491 of record NW_006921650.1, on the reverse strand, counting down.
GGAAAAATGAAGAGAACATGAAAATTCATAAAAGTCCCATTAAAGTAGTGTCAACAAATATTATGTACTTAGAAACCAACTTAACAAAACATGTTCAAAACTAGGATAGTATCTGTATAGGGAGATAGCTCAGGGCAGGAATGCATAGGAAAGAAGGACGCTGGGAAAAAACTACAGGGAGGAAGTGGGAAGAGAACGGTTACATTATGGGGACTGCAATCAATGTCATGAAACAAAATGTGTATGAACTGTTACATGGAAAATTTGCTCTGTAAACTTTCACCCAAATCACACACACACACACACACACACACACACACACAAGTTAAAAAACTCTGGAGAAAATTACATAATTTTCCTTAAAGACACTAAAGAAGACTTTAAGTGAAATGATATTCCATACTCCATGGGATAGTCTATATGGAAGATATAATATTGTGAAGAGGAGCTCTGGTAGCATAGTGCCTAAAGGCACTTGACTGCTAACCAGAAGGCTGGAGATTCAAACCCACCAGCTACTTCTTGGAAGGAAGATGGGGCAATCTACTTCCATAGTGATACTGCCTCGGAAACCCAAGGAAGGGTCGCTATGAGTTGGGTCCGACTTGATAGCACATAACAACAACAACAAATGACCTGTAATTTCAAAGCAGTCTCCATCAAAATTCCAGATTTTTTTTTTTAAATTTTTAGATGAAAAGTTTATTTAAAAATTTATAAGGAAATACAAAGGTCCCAAAATAGCCAAGGCTCTTTGGCTCTTTTTAAGAAGAACAGTGTGGTAGCACATACCATACCAGATACTAAAATGTAGCTATTAAGATAGTTAAGATAGTTTTATTATATAAAACCAAACTCATTGCTATCAAATCAGATCCGATTCATAGCAACCCCTCCTTGGGTTTCTGAGGTGGTATCGCTATAAAAATAGATTGCCCAATCTTCCTTCTAAGGAGTGGCTGGTGGGTTTGAACTGCCAGCTTTCTGGTTAGCAGTCAAATGTCTTAGGCACTATACCAAAGCTTGATTTGTGACAATGGTGATACTGCACTGCAGTGGAGAAAAGATGGCTTTTCAATAAGTGCTTGAGTATTGTTCCGGAGGAGGAAAAACTCAAAACTTTGGCCCTTAGAATTCCAGGTTTCTTAAAGATTTAAATGTGAAAACCTGTAACACTTTTAGAATGTAATATAAAGAATATCTTCAAAATACTGGTTAGAAGTTGTTGTTGTTGTTATGTGCCGTCGAGTCGGCCCCGACTCATAGCGACCTCTCCTTGGGTTTCCGAGGCAGTATCACTACGGAAGTAGGATTGCCCAACCTTCCTTCCGAGGAGTGGCTGGTGGGTTTGAACCACCAGCCTTCTGGTTAGCAGTCAAGTGCTTTAGCCAAGAGGACTTCTTAAATAAGACAAGCTTTAACTGTAAAGGACAAAAAGTAATTCTGACTACATTAATATATTCCTTTTCATCAAAAGTAGTAAAAAGTGAAAAATGCAAGCCTCAAAGCATGATGACATAGTCGTAGCACATATAACAGCAAAATTACTTACCTAGAACATCTAAAGCATTCCTATATGTCAATGAGAAAAATGTACAAGATAAAGGGAAATGGACCAAAAACTGAGATAAGCAATTCACAAATTCAAATTCTGAAACTCAAATAGATCTGCACTTCTGTAGTTCTTAAAAGTTCTCTAGGAAATTCTGATGAGTTTCTGAGATTGAATCTCCTTCCTTAATAGGAGCATAAAAATAAATTATAGCAACAAACCTTGAATGAATAAAACAAAAGAATTATTTTATTTCAATTACAGATCAAACACAGGTTTCCTTTCACTTAGCACAGTTTCAGGAGGTAGCATATGATTCAGAACCAATGGTACTGAAGTAAGAAGTCCAAGCTGCACTGAAGGAATTGATGAAAAACAAGGCTCCAGGATTTGATGGAATGCATTATTTCAACAAATGGATGCAATGCTGGAAGTGCTAACTCATCTATGCCAAGAAATTTGGAAGACAGCTACCTAGCCAACCTAAAGGAAGAGATCCATATGCATGCCCATTCCAAAGAAAGGTGATCCAATGGAATGTGAAAATTATCAAACAATATCATTAACATCACACTCAAGTAAAACAGATTCAGAAGGGGATGTTGAACAAGGGATATCATTGCTGATGTCAGCTGGACCTTGATTGAAAGCAGAGAATACTGGAAGGATATTTACCTCTGTTTTATTGTACGGAAAGGCATTCGACTGTGTGGATTATAACATAATCTGGATAACACTGTGAAGCCTGGGAATTCCAGAACAATTGTGCCCACGCAGGACCTGTACATAGACCACGAGGCAGTCATTAGAACAGAACAAGGGGATACTGCATTGTTTTAAATGAGGAACAGTGGGCATCAGGGTTGTATCCTGTCATCATACTTATTCAGTCTGTGTGCTGAGCAAATAATTTGGGAAGTTGAACTATACGAAGAAGAATGTGGTGTCAGGATAGGAGGAAGACTTACTAACAACGTGCAATGTGCAGATGACACAGTCTTGCTGAAAGTGAAGAGCACTTGAAACACTTACTGATAAAAATCAAAGACTAAAGCTTTCATTACACCTCAACATAAGAAAACAAAAATTCTCACAACTGGGAAATCACAATAAGGAAAGTCATGATGAATGGAGAAAAGATGGAAGTTGTCAAGGATTTCATTTTACTTGGATCCACATCAATGCCCACAGAAGCAGCATTCAAGAAATCAAATGATGTATTGCACCGAGCAAATATGCTGCAAAAGACCTTTTTAGAGATGTCACTTTGAGGACTAAGGTGCACCTGACCTAAGCCATAGTATTTCCAGGCCCCTCATACTTGTTCAAAAGCTGGATAATGAATAAGGAAGAGTGAAGAAGAATTGATGCCTTTAAATTATGGTGTTGGCAAAGAATATTGAGTATACCATGGACTGCCAGAAGAATGGACAAACTTGTCTTAGAAGAAGTACAGTCAGAATGTTCCTTAGAAATGAGGATGGTGAGACTGTTTTGCTTTTAGTTAGTTATCAGGAGAGAGCAGTCCCTGGAGACAGCCATCATGCTTGGAAAAGTAGAAGGTCAGTGAAAAACAGGAAGACCCTAAAAGAGATGGATTGACACAGTGGCTGCACAAATGGGCTCAAGCATGGAAATGATTATGAGGATGACATAGGACTGGACAGTGTTTCATTCTTTTGTACATAGAGTTGTTATGAATTGAAACTGACAGCATCTAACAACATCTCCCTTTTAGCATAACCCATCTCCCGTCAGTTTTAATTTATTCATAGTATTTCATGAACATACTCACTATATAATGTTTGACCATACCTGTTTGCGGGAGATATAGGGATAATTGTTACTTCTGGCTTTGCACTTGTTGCTTTTTTAATAAAAATTTTTACTCTCTAGCCATTTGCAGCATTTTCTGTTGATGTATTTCAAATAAAATTGGTTTTGTAGTGAATGCTTGAGGATTTTTTGTATATTCCCTTTGTTCTCTGTTCTTTTGGTGAAATACCTGAGAGAGGAATGGCTACAGAATCTAATGTCAATGAGATGGCATGCAAAATTACTGAATTTGAAGGTATTGAAGAGGCCAATAAGTTTATCTAGTCTAACTACATTTGTCATCTTCAGAATTTATTTGGTCAAGAAATGCATCTTGGCTCTCAAGACTTTTGAATTTGAAACAAAGCTTCACTATTCCAACTAGTTTTGTGCTTTGGACATCTCTAAGTCTGACATTCAGAAAGGTACAGAAATGCTTGGCTCAGCTGGCAATTATTATGGGCTTTAAGAAATACAAGTATTATTTTTGTAGAAATTGTATGATTAGCTTGTGCTGCTTTAGCAGAGAAATGGTAGAGTTCAACACTACGTACTTGAAATAGTGCACCCTTTTCAGGTTTTCAAAACATCTCAGTATAAAAGCTGATAGGAGCTGAGTGATGATTAATTGTTGCTAAGCAACTTTAATAATAATTGTTGGTAATCTTGCAAAAGCTGGACAATGAATAAGATAGACAGAGGATGCATTTGAATTATGATGTTGGTGAAGAATATTGAAAATACTGTGGACTGCCAGAAGAATGAACAAATCTACTTTGGAAGAAGTACAGCCAGAATGTTCCTTAGAAGCAAGAACGGTGAGACTTTGTCTCATGTACTTTCGTCATGTTACCAGGTGGGACCAGTCCCTGGAGAAGGACATTGTGTTTGGTAAGATAGAAGGTCAGCGAAAAAGAGGAAGACCATCACAGTGTGAATTGAAACAGTGGCTGCAACAATGGGCCCAAAGATAGCAGAGGTAGTGAGGCTGGCACAGGACTGGGCAGTGTTTCTTTCTGTTGTACATGGGGTTGCGATGAGTCAGAACTGACTTGGCACCTAACAACAAGCAACTTTAAGAGAATAACTATCCCCATGGTAATGTCATGTCTACTGAATGCTGCCATGCTCAGGTGGATAACTGAAAAGGGAACCAAGCCAGGATTTAAGAATTGTAAAATTTAAAATGTTTATCATAATGAACTTGTAAGACAAGCTCACTCAACAGAATAAAAGAGGGAAGAAGGTGTCAGGAGCCTACTCACTGGATGAGCATCACAGCCTGGGCTATGCAGTGTACTTGGTGGGTCAGATGACACCCAGTTCATTATAGGCAGCTCAGTTCACATGGTCACTTGATATCTCATGGTTAGACATTTAATCTCTTTCTCAAGAGGAGGACAGTTATTTGCAGTAGAGGATGTAGGTTGCTTCAAAACCCTAGAAGTTTATGCTGTGATTGTATGGTGCTTGCTAGAGGTTCCATACGTTACCACTATTTGCCTCACTCATTTTGTGTATAATTAGATCTGCTGAGTCATAAGGCCCAACTGGAAGAGCAGTTTGCACTGCTTTAACCTGCTGGAGAGCTTAATATTACTTTGGATCTCACACAGAAATTGCTACCATATGGATTACTTTGAAAATGGGTCAGTAGAAACTTCATCTCACCCCTTCCCCTTCCAAACTCAAACTTTCTGGCTCAGTTAGTGAACCTGTTGTGATTGAACTAACGTGGCTGCCTTCTTTCTCACCCACAGGCTTTGCATAGACCGTTCCATCTCTCTGGAATGTTTTGTTAGCCGTTTTTTGGCCCTTGCCTTTTCACCTCAGAAGTTGCCTGCTGAGTGGTCTTTCCTGCTCCCAAAGCCTGGGTTAGGTGTTCTTTTTCAGGCTCCTACAGTTCTCTTGACTCA
>NW_006921650.1:92322-101978 GCF_000298275.1 Orycteropus afer afer | reverse complement strand
CCCCTCCTCCTTCCTCCCGTTAGTTAGTTCCCTGTGTCCACCCTCCATGCACTCCTGCCCCCTGAGCTGTCTCCCTGTGCATAAGCAGCCCTTCTTTCTTCCATGCTTGTTCTCTCCAAGGAGTGTATCTACCTCAGGTAAATGTTCAACTCATATGCCTGTCTATTGTTTGGCTGGAAGTCACAGGCATGTGTTCAATTCCAGACCTGAAGGGCAGCTAGGGGCCATAGTTTCAGTGTTCCACCAGGCTCTATTGGACCAGCAAACCTGGTCCTCCCCCCTTTTTTTTTTCCAAATGATTTCCTCACCCCCCTTTTAAAATCACTGCTCCCTAAGGAGCTTTTTTGGAGGCCTGGTGACACAGTGGTTAAAGTGCTTGGATGCTAACTAAAAGGTTGGCGGTTCAAACCCACCTGCTACTTCAAGGTAGAAATGTGAGGCAGCCTGCTTCCCCATAAGATTTACAGCCTTGGAAACCCTATCTGATAGTTCTCTGTCTTTTAGGGTGGCTATAAGTTAAAATCAATGGCAGTGGGTTTTTTAAGGAGTCTTTTTAGACATTTTCTTTTTCTAATTGCCACTCTCCCATGAATTTTAAAACCACATATATACTATTTATCTGTTTTATGTATTTTATATGCATATGTGCTTTATATGTAAAAATGATAAGATTTTTTTACTTTCCTAAAACAAAAGAGGCAAAAAATCCTTGCCCTAAGAATCTCGTGATGGGCCTCTAAAGTACTTTCTCCTAAGTTATGACTGGATAAATCCTATACCCACTCTGGCTTTCAGCTTCCTTCTCTGCCTCAGAAAAGATTTGTGCTGTATTGCTGATTTGGGTTTGACATTATATAATGCAATATTTTTGGGTAAATCTATTCCAAATTCATTGAGTTTCATACCATAGAAGACATGAATAGTCTGTCTTTAATTTATGCCTTTGAATTAAAAATACATAGCTCTTATGTATCTTAATGCTATTTCCAGATTTATGAAGTATTTGGCCTATTTTTATGTGCATATAACTTAACGTAAAGTGTACATTTATCTGTACATTTAGTTTCACTCCCCATTTACCATGTCCAACCCTAACCCAGGCTCCTTCCCTCCCTACCCTGTGCCCCTCATATTTATGCACTCCTGTTTGTCCTGCATTTCGTCAACCTGAATGTTGGTCCTCTGGTGCCTCATGGTCCATTGCTCTAAGGGATGTATTACCATAGAGTATGTGGGTGTGTCATTCTGGGTTGAGTGGTCTGCATGTACATCTTGTTAACTGTTGGGCTGAGAGCCAGCCCCTGGGGTTGAGTTTTATTCCAGGTGCAGAATGTATTCCAGGGCCATAGTATTGGGGGTCTCATCAGACTTCCTTTGACCAGTAATTCTGGTCATTATTGAGTTTTTGGATTTTGTTCCACACTTTTCCTCCCACTCTATCCAGGATCTCCAGATTTGATCCTTTCCTGAGTGGTTGGCATTGGTAGCCGGGCATCACCCAGTTCTTCTGGTCTCAAGCTCCATCGTGTCCTAGGGCTGATTGCTTCCAAAAGCCCCCCCCTTTTTTTTCGTATTCTTCTTCTTTGCTTCCAACACTAGGAGACTGTTAGCTGCATCATAGATGGCTGCTTGAAAGCTTTTAAGACCCCAGTCGCTACTCACCAATGTGGGATGTGGAACAAGGCTTTTATGTATTTTGTTGTGCCAATTGAGTCTGGTGTCCCCCACCACTATGGTCCTGAGATGGCAGATCTATTGGATCTCTCTCCCATAGTGTCTGATCGTCTGTGAGGGATTACTCTGTGTCTGTCTTCTATTGTTTCTGTAATGATTGCAGGTATTTTGTATCACTGGTGTCTGTGCAAGATTAGCCTCAGCTGAATCTATCCTTGGTCTAGAGTATACTCCTGTTCACTGACCCCCATCTGATCCTCTCAGGTGTTTATGTGTTTATCTGTAACCTGGTGTTTGGTGTTAATGGTAATGAAGTATTGTGGACACAATGGTTGGTATTAGCATCTGTCGTCTATCTCTTATGTGCACATTTTGGTATCCTTCCATTTACTAATGTTATCATGGTGGTCACAGTTCCTTTCTGTATATTCTTCCCCTTACCCACATCAGTGTGTGGGCCCCAAATAGCCTGAAATTAATCCCTCCCCTTCCCTCCCATCCTGGTAACCTGCAAAGTGAGTTCCATGTCCCAAGCAAACCCTTCTTTGTCTTTTTGCAGTAATGGGCTCTTACAGTACTTGTCTTTAGGCAATTGACTTATTTCACGTAGCATAATGTCCTCCAGATTAATCTACATTGTGAGATGATTCCCATATCCCTCAGTGTTCTTTAATGTAGCATAGTATTCCATTGTGTGCATGTACCATAATCTGGTTATCCACTCATCCGTTGATGGGCATTTAGGTTGTTTCCATCTCTTTGCTATGGTGAATTGTGCTGCGATGAACATAGGTGTACATGTGTCTCTCTGTGTGCTATCTCTCACCTCTTTAGAATATATTCCTCAAAACTAAGAGAGATCTTTTAATTAAATTCACAAATAAAAATTATTTCGCTGACAAGTGATATTCACCTTACTGCAGTGCTCACCAAAACATTGCAAGTTGGTTAAGCGTATTTTCATATCCTTAATGGGGCAAACCCTAATTATATCAACTTAGCCAGAGTCCAGGGAAAATTGAGATTAATAAATATATGGTGGCATATTCTTTTGAATATTTCTCAGAGATAGTTTATCTTCTTACTCTGAGGATATGCTTGATTTTAGAAAATAGCCTGGCAAATACATTGGGTGATTAAGCTGTACAGTATATATATCTTTTGTTATTAAAAAAGCTCATAGTAAAGAGTGATTTCTTGTGCAGTTGAAAACTGGTTCTGTTGAGGAGGAGGGCACATGGTTGTAAAAGCTTGTACTCCAAATTTTATGTTCCAGTTCTTGTCTCCCTAGTTCTTCATGTGCCACCTTAATTCCTAACTTTCATAGTTTGGAGACTAGCAATCTGGGTTATAGATCTTGAATTATTTAGTTCCCAAAATGACCTCTAGCTCTTCTGACCTCCACCTCTTAGATTTTCATCAATGCTATGATTTTAAAAGACCAGCACATGCTTTTACCTGAAAAGGTCTGAGAACCTTTATTGACTAGGGAATGGAGAGAGTGTGGAGAGGCCAGAGGAGCCAGCACTCAGAAGAGCCATTGAAAACCTTATCAGCCTCTGGAGAAAATCAGACAAAGTGAGTCCCTTCATTTATTGACCTCACTGACATGAAAACAAATCACCAGGTCTTCCTGAGTTTCACGGTCTGCTCCCTCCATGCGAAGAAAGTGCTCAGAGATCCAGTTGGGATGACTTTATAAAGTTGGCGACTGAGCATATATTTCATGTTTTATGACTATGGCTCTAAAAATGTTTTATCACAAAAATATAATCCTAATACAAAAAAAAAAAAAAAAAAGGGCAGGTAAATAATTACATAGAGTCTTGTCCCTAATGAATTAAAATAAGGGTTGTTTCAGAATTGCATATAATTGAAAGAGTGGTCTGAGAATCAGGAAATAAGAGTGATGGGATAAGGTGGAGGAAAGACTTCAAAGTACAGCCTAAAACCTTGAAGTTGCAGCTTGAAATATGATGGTGCTGAGAAAGGATTCATGGTAAGAATATTTATTTGCCAATTTATTTCTGTATAAGAATTGTCTTGATATTTGCCTTGGTGGCTGGGAAAGACAGAAAGGGATGAAAAATGAGAAAGAGAACTGTAATTATTATGTTAGAAAAAACTTAAGAGCCCTGCTTGGAGAATAGGCTGACTTAAGCATGAAACATCATCTGATCTATCACGTCACCCTTTCCATTCATTTTTATAAAAATAAAACACCTTTTTGCCTAACTCTTGGGACACTTGCTAATCCTATATTCAGAGCATTCTCTCTATTGCAGTAGACTTCTCCCCCCTTTCTTTCTGAATAATTCTCTCCCTGTGTAAGACCAGATTTTTTTTTTTTTTTTTAATTTGACAGTTCAGAGCCTAGCTTTGTTACTAACTGTGACATTAGGTAGATTAATTTGCTTTTTTAAAACCTTGGGTTCCTCCTCTGTAAAACAGACTGATAATGATAGTACCTTTCTAAGTGGTGCTATGAGGATTAAATAAAATAATGCTAAAGCATTCAGCAGGATACTTAACACACAGTAAACACCCAACACACTGTGGCCATTTTTATTGTTTTCCCTGGAGGTCATTTAGGGGCCATCTGGTTGACTGCTGGGGTAGATTGAAGGAAGGAAGCCCTAGGCAACTTTTCTTCAATTAAAGCCGTCCATTTCTTAGCTTCTTTACACATTAAAATTATATATTAAATTTTTGAGAAAAAGGAGTTTGCTGCTAGAAGTTTGAATTAATCGAATTTTAAAAACACATTTAGGTTAGAATAGAAACTATCTGGAGATTTTAAACTGAACAGGAAATGTCACCATTCGTTTTGTTTTTAGAATTTAGAAGACTAGGATTATCAGTTTCCTGAAAGAACAGATCGCAGTGCCCATACCTAGCCTAACTTGACCACTCACAAAGTGGTCCACGGGCCAGCATCACTCAGCCTCACCGGGAGCGCCTTAAAAATGCAGACGCTCAGGCTCCTCCTCAGTCTTGCTGAGCCAGAATCTACGCTGCACATGTTATTTATATGGATTCCATGCCCTTTAAAGTTAAAAGCACTAGTAAGCAGTTAGGAACATGGGTTATGTTGTCAGAGGGACTTGTTTTTGACTCCTCTCTGTTTTACTCCTCCTAATGGTAGGTAGATGGGAGCTCTGGTAGCATAGTGGCTAAGGCACTTGCCTGCTAACCAGAGGGCTGGCGGTTCAAACCCACCAGCCACTCCTCGGAAGGAAGGTTGGGCAATCCTACTTCCGTAGTGATACTGCCTCGGAAACCCAAGGAGGGGTCGCTATGAGTCAGGGCTGACTCTACGGCACATAACAACAACAACAATGGTAGCACTAATCTCATTAAGCCCCAGTTTTCTTACTTGTAACACAAAGAAAGTGAAAATACCTATCTCAAAGGATTATTATGAGGATGAAATGAGATAACCATGTAGAATTCTTAGCATGGTGCTTGGCAAATAAAAAGTGGTCAATAAATGCTAAGTGTTTATGCCACTTATAGTAAAATGGTAGCAAAGGTGTAGGAAGCATTTTGATTTATGTTAGAGTTTTTTAAAAAACTTTTTAAACTTCTGAAGCACTTTTTTCTTGGAAAGAAGGAAGAGGGAGGATAAGAGTGAGAAAGGAAAGAAGGGATAAAGATCTTTGAATGGTAAAGGAATAAATATGCTAAAGGCACTCCTCAGATAGCTCGACTGTTCTTTTCTATTTGTGGAGATAATTGGCAGTGTTCTCTTGGGGCTCTGCACAAAAGCCAAATGCATCAATCTGCTACCAAGGGACAGCACACAAATGAACTCATTTAGTCCTCATTTCGGCCAAATGACTTGCTGCTAGTCAGCTACTACATTTGATTTTCCCTGTACACTGAAAGAACCACAGAGATTATCTTCCAGTCCCTGCTAGCAGAAGGGCCAATGTGTGTCAGCATTGGAACCTCTTACCTGGCACTGGTGTCGGTTTTGGATCTTATTATTTCTAGAAAACATTTAATGCTGAAATAATTTCTTTAAGGTGGACAATTTAGGAAGTGGAATTGCACCTCATCTAAATTGGTCTCAATTAAAAAAGGTATTTTTAAAGAATTCTCATCTGACAACATAGTAATCTGTTATGAGTAGTCAAACAATGTGGATACTGCAGGTATCCCTGTAATATCACAAGTCAGAACATATATGTGTGTGTGTGTGTGTGTGTATGTACGTGTGTGTATATATATATATATATATATATACACACGTACATACATATATATGTATGTATGCGTATGTGTGTGTGCATATATATGTGTCTGTGTATATAATTTACCATGTCCATGTAGGAGCGCATTCCCATAGATTTTAATTTGGATGATGACTCAGTTGGCCATGCCAGTAAAATATGGTGAGTTCCTTTCCTGATTCTTTTCCCTCTGCTTTTAAAAGCTTTTGTTCCTTTCATCTCTTTAGAATTCCTGCTTGGTCCTCAGATCCAGCCTAAATGTCACTTTCTTTGTGAAGCTTCCCCAGTACCTTAGGCAGAATTCTTGTGTTTGTTCTCAAGCTTGGTACCCCCTCTGTCTTGTATCATGTGGAGTTTCTGGGTAAACCAAATGGTTAATGTGGCTCACTACTAACCAGAGGTTGGAGGTTTGAGTGCACTCAGAGGTGCCCTGGAAGAAAGGCCTGATGGCCTGCTTCTGAAAAGTCAGCCAGTGGAAACCCTCTGGAACCTACAGTTTTACTGTGAAACACCTGGGTTGCCTTGACTCAGAGTTGACTTGATGGCAACTTTTTTTTCCCCCCCTCTGGTTTATGCAGTCTCTCTCTCTGGTTATTGTAGGTTATTGGCATGTGTGCCTCCCTCTACCCTACTTCCCTAGGATTGTGAGTTCCTGGAAAGTGGAGATCATGCCATTCATCTTTGTATTCCTGGCACTGAGCCTAGAGAGGTAGCCAGTGGACACTTACTGAGTGGTTGTTGACTAAATGAATTAGTGGCTGAGCTATTACTTGGATAGTAAGGGCCTTAGGGGAAGTCGCACTGTGAGCGTAGTCTGTGCTTTGCACTCCATTTTTGTGTGGATGGATTTTGATTTAGAAGGTATACCACAGGCAGCTTTAATAAATGACAGTCAAAAACTGAATATTAGGGCCAACAGGTGAAAGAATTGCAGCAGGAAATACATTAATCTCTCTAGTGGTATAAAAGTATTTCTCACCTAGAGCTCTCTCTGTAATATGTGTTAAATAAATGAAAATTAATCAAACAAAAATCTTTACAATTGTCACTGGAATGAAATGCCACATACTTTTTATCCAAGTCTGACACAGATATTAAAATGTTAAATGTTTAGTAGTATTTCAGGTTAACCACAATTTATTTGACTATTTACCAAACTGTTGGCAGCTGACATTCTAATAATTTTAGTAAATAGCAAGAAAAAAAGCAGGTTAATTAATTCTTGAAGGTAGTAGGTTAATTAATTCTTGAGGATAGCCTGGGGATGGATTGAAAAGGGCGTTGAGATGTTGAAAGCCTAAGATGTTAGCAGCCTCAGGGCCAGCACTAGGGACAAAAGGGGAAAGAACTGGAATGTGAATTCCTGGAAAGTGGGGATCATTTCAGGTGGCACCACTGGGCAGATACCAACACCACTGATATTGACCATTGGCAGCCTTGCCCTGGGTGGGAGCAATCGTGGGGACATCTTGAAGACCCTGGCAGCATACTTGCCACAGGGATCCCAGCAATGGTAGAAAACAGTACCATAGTAATATGGGACAGCAAAGAAGAAAATACCCATAGGCAACAAAAGGCCTTGACATATCACACATCAGAAGCCCTCTCCAAGCCCCAGCACCATTTAGGAGGAATTAAATGAAACAGACATTTAAGAGTTTTGGCAGAATACTGTGAGGCTGAGCAAGTAGCTCCTGAGTGGCGACATTCCTTTTACTTCCAGACTTGTTTGGCCTTAAGTTCATGATGCTATGTAGAACATTAGTAACAAAGATCAACCAGGAGCCTCAGGGGCATGAAAGGGAACAGCAAGAAGGTAAGAGAAAGTTGATGTGAAGGGAAGAAGCAAAAGATAGAATGAGAAAAGGGAAGATAAGTTCTCAGGTAAAATCAGAGAAGGCCTTGTGATTAATCAGGAAGACCCATGCAACAGAGCTGTACAAATGGAATGGGGATGGTCTTGAGAAGGGGAGAGATTGGGAAGATGATTTAAGGCCCTCTCTCTGGGCCCACAAGCGCAGTATATTATTGCTGCAGAGAGAATGCATTTCTAGAATCCCCTTTCTGTTGCCCAATTTGATAGATTCTTCTTGGGAGCTCTGGTAGCATAGTGCCTAAGGCACTTGACTGCTAACCAAAAGGCTGGCTGTTCAAACCCACCAGCCACTCCTTGGAAAGAAGGTTGGACAATCTATTTCCGTAGTGATACTGCCTCGGCAACCCAAGGAGGGGTCGCTATGAGTTGGGGCTGACTTGACAGCACATAACAACAACAACAACAACAACAACAACAACTGTCTCAGAAGCATGCCGGAGAGAGGGTAAAAATGGGTGAATAAACTTTTCTAGGTGATGGGAAGAGTGTGGGGTAATACAGGCAGTCCCTGGTTATGAATGTCCAACTTACCAACAACTCCTACTTACCCTTTAACAAAGGACTTTGAACTGGTTCTGTCATAGCCCATGAAGTGATACAGAAACAGACTGTCATATTTATAATTTGGGTGATTCACCGTGGTACCCAGAATGGGAAAAATTACTAGTCAAAGTCCTGTAATGGGAGACTTGGAAGAGGCATAGTGAGTCCTTTCAGGAGCTTGATGTGTGAGATTGAATTATTGGCAGGCCTGTGGAGAGCCATACACATTCAAAGCAGCTAGGTCAGCCACCATCTTTGAAGGAGGCACCATCATTTTTGAGTTGGTGTCACCATCTTTGAACCCTTTTTAATGTCATGTAAATTTGCCCTGACTCTGAAATGACTGAGCCAACCCCTACTCACAACAAATTCTTCATCAACTTCACTTGCTATATGTGCAGCTTTTAAATCACTGAAAAGACTTCGAGCCTTTTCTTGCACTAAAAGTAAGGCTAAAAAAGAACCATGTATACCTAAAGATGGTGGAATAGGCAGACAAGCTCCACAGACCCTCCTCAACAAAGAAAAGAGAAACTAATTGTCAGAGATATGGAAGATAATCCTGTAGACCTGAGTATACAGAAGTGGGTTAGGCACCATCTAGTGGAAAAACCTGAATGAAAACAGTACATATGGAGTCAGAGCTGCGGACTGTCAGCTGCTCTGACAGGACCAATAGCCTGAATATTTTCAAGTGGTGTTGGGACCTGAGAATTGACCTAAAGATCAACCCTAGTTTCCAAGGGCTGCAAGGACAACTGCGCTGGTGGCCTATGACTAGGAAGGGAAAGAGCAAGGAAGGAGACAGACAACCTGAGCTGTGGACTTTTGGCTATCTGGAGGGTGCAACCATTTTGGATGTTTACAAGTGGCAGCCATTTGGATATTTAAAGTGACCAAGGGTGCAGCCATTTAGAATGTTTACAAGCAGTGGCCATTTTGGACATTTAAAGTGATGGCATTCTCATTCAGATTCCAGGGACCTAAGTAAGAATAGACTCCATTTGCCAAGGACAGCAGGGACATACAGGAGGCTGACAACTGGAAAGCAAACAGGTGGTGAGTGTATAAGTGCTGCCAACTAATGAATAGAGGAGCACAGTCCCCTGCTTATGTAGATAACATCCAAACAAAACAAAGAAAATGAAAATCATGGGCAAGTCACTCCAACATACAATAACCAGTTAAATATAAACACAAAAACATCACAATGTCTTGGAAACAACAGAGCATCAGAGTCCATACAAAGAAGCAAGATAAAGCAGGAGGAACAAGGGACCAAGATACAGACCTAAAACACATCCCAGAGGAAGAAACAGCATTGGAAC
>NW_006921650.1:66734-91384 GCF_000298275.1 Orycteropus afer afer | reverse complement strand
CCAGAAACATCAATTGACAAATGAGAACAACTACAAACCAAAAAGAGGGAAGAAATTGTGTAGTTACAGAACTTCTAGATGGTGGGGAAGTCAAGACAACTGCAAGATAGAATGGATTGTTCTAAACTTGGGAAGAAAATTATAAATCATAGAGTAACTTCAAAGAAAGATGATAAACCTTTACATCAAAATAAAAAAGAGGACCAGCACAGACATTTAGCAAACACTAAAACGATAGCAACAAAGGAAGTGATAACATGATTCATAAACAAAATGAACTCAGCACAGAAAATAATATGGAACAAAGAAATCAGGAACACCATGAAAAAGCACATAAAAAATGACAGTAACAAATTCATACTTGTCAATAATTACATATCCGACAAAGGACTTATCTCTAAAATTTATAGAAAACTCCAACACCTCAACAACAAAAAAATTAATAATCCAGTTAAAAAACGGGCAGAAAACATGAATAAACACTTCACCAAAGAGAATATTCAGGCAGCCAGCAAATACAAGAAGAAATGCTGATGATCATTAGCCATCAGAGAGATGCAAATCAAAACAACAATGAGATACCATTTCACCCCAGCAGTAATGGCAAAGCTCAACAAGACAGAAAATAAATGCTGGCTAGGATGTGGAGACTTTGGGCCTCTCATACACTGCTAGTGGGACTGTAAAATGATACAACCACTGTGGAAAATGGTATGGCAATTCCTTAAAAAGCTGGAATTGGAGATACCATTTGACCCAGGAATCCCATTACTAGGTATATATCCTAAAGGGAGCTCTGGTGGTATAGTGCCTCAAGCATTTGACTGCTAACCAGAAGGCTGTAGGTTCAAACCCACCAACCACTCCTTGGAAGGAAGGTTGGGCAATCTACTTCAGTAGGGATACTGCCTCAGGAACCCAAGGAGGGGTCGCTGTGAGTTTTTGTTTTATCCTATAGAAGTGAGAGCTAGGACAAGAACAGATATGTGCGCACCCATGTTCATCGCAGCACTATTTACTATAGCAAAAAGATGGAAACAACCTATGTGCCCATCAACAGAAGAATGGATAACGAAACTATGGGACATACACACAATGGAATACTATGCAACACTAAAGAATAATGTAGAATTTGCAAAACACCGCATAACATGGATGAACTTGGAGGACATTATGCTGAGTGAAATAAGTCAATCACAGAAGGACAAATACAGCATTAGTTCATTATTGTAAAAAGTCAAGGAAAGGTTTATATATGGAAGGAAACTGTTGGTTACCAGGTGTGGGAGGGAAGGGGAGGGAACACTGCAAAAAAAAAAAAAAAAGCATTGACCCATGTCACTTTAGTTTTGTGTATTTCACTGTACATAAATTATATTTCAATAAAATGTATTAGAAAAAAAAAAGAACCATGTGCACCTGATCTGACTGACCTACAAATTCTACTTAAAGACACAAGAATGGATCTCGTTTGTAATGCAGGGACTGCCTGTATATAGGGTCTTCTGTATTACTGCAGTTCCAAGTGTGACAGGCAGGTGGGGGAGCTGGGAGATGGCTTAGGGGTCTGGGGCAGCTGCTGTGTAGGAAAGGGAAGGGGTGGTTAGGGAAGACTGCAAAGATGTAGGGTAATTAAACAAAATCTGCCAACTCAGAAAACCCCTCCGCAAAGAAGAGAAAGAAAGTTTTATTAATGAATAAGCATTAAACCAGAATATAATGTCCATATTCAGGACTGGGCAGTGTTTCATACTGTTGTGCATAGGGTCGCTATGAGTCAGAGATGACTCAGTGGTACCTAACAACAACAACAACATGATGTCCATCACAGGCAATCTGCGAATGAGACTGCAGAGACAGAAAGAAATCTGATCCTTTTATATAGTCAAGCAGATGCAATCCATTTTATATATGTTCTTAAGATGAATGATAACTAGTTCTCAAGAAAAAGAACTTGAAACTTGACAGCACCGGTTGTCAAACAGGTTCATCCTAAATTCACCTGGTAATTGGGGTAGCCACCTGTTTGGCAGTTGCCTGTATCCAAAAGGAAAAATAATGTATCTTTATGACAGGATGTAGGTTTGCAACTTAAAGTGAGCTGCCAGCTGAAGTTAGGCTCCTACCCTCCCACAAGTACTGTCTTCCTTGATGACTATTCCAAAGAGATGGAGCTCAAGTCCTTGACAAAAACACTTTTGGGTTGCAAAACTGGCAAGAGGCTTATTTAGTTTTTAAAAAGATTTAGACACATCCCAAAGAGTCAGAGAAAGAATTTACAGTGCCAAGGTTTACAAAGTAAATGCTCCAGAAAAAAAAAAAAAAAAAAAAAGTTCCCTTTCCCTTTTTGTATTAGGGAAAATTGATTCTTTCCTTTTTCAATTATATTTACACTTAGAGTAGCAAGAGGCAGTTGACATGCTGACCAGAACACCCATGGATAGTTATTGTCAGCAGATATTTCTATGTATGTATTTACATATGCTGCAAATATATCCATGAATGTAGTAAAAGCATATAGAGGGCAAAGCGATGAAAACTTCTTAGCCGTAAGCACAACTCCTGAGGGAGTGAGTCACTGGGCCTGGGCATTCAGGACCATAGTCTTGGGACATCAAGGTCAATTGGCATAACAGTCCACAAAGACAATAGTCTACATACTACTTTGGTGAGCAGTGAGTGGGGTCTTAAAAACTTGAGGGCAGCCATCTAAGGAGTAGCTATTTGTTTCTTCCCTGTCAGAGCAAAGAAGAGTGAAGAAAATCAAAGACACAAGGAAACAATTAGTGCAAAGGACTAATGGGCTATGAACTAAGCCTCTAGGACCCTGAGGCCAGACAAACTAGAAATGGCTGGCTGGTTACCACTACTGACTTCTCTGAAAAAGATCACATGAGAAGATCCTGGATAGAGTGGGAGAAAAATGTGTAACAAAATTCAAAGTCATTAAAAACAAACAAACAAAAAACCTAGGCTCACTGGTCATACAGAGACTGGTGGAACCTCTGTGACTATGGCCCTTGGTCGCCCTTTGGATCTGGAGCTGAACTCACTCTAGTAGCTCAATTTTCATTCAAACAATGGGTCTACAAGGTGAACAATAACTCTAGGAAAGTACATAGTCTTTAGACCAATCAATAAATCGGGATCAAAAGGGCAGCATTTGCCCAAGGACTAAGTTCAGAAGGCAGGAAGGGTTAGGAGAGAAGGAGGAATGGAAGTGAAAAACACAGGAAGGAAGTGGGAGGAGTGATGTTACATTAAGGGGGCTGCAATCAATGACATGAAACAAAATGTGTGTGAATTGTTGAAAACTGATTTGTTCTGTAAATTTGCACCCAAATCACAATAAAAAGTAAAAACAAAAACAACTCCATCACCTGAATGATGCCTTAATTATTTATTACAAATGTCCTCCTAACTTACTATCCTGGATCTTACTCTTCTTTATTTTATGTTTCAATCTAGCTTCCAGAATGATCTTTGTAAAATAAAATTCGGATGCCATTCCCTCCCTTAAAACCATTCAAGGACTCCTTATTGCCAATAGTTGGTATGTATTGGTATCCTTGTGACCAATAATCCTTCACAGATCCATGTGTAAAACTTTGATCAATTTGTAAAATCTCTTTTTTGCTACAATTGAGACTACATGATAGGGCCTGTCAGAGAGAATGTGGAGCTGAGAGGGTCATGAAATTCAGCGTAGATTGGAGTACAGCTTGCTATGACAATAACATCAAGCCAGGGTAAAACAAAGACCACACATTTCCTGGAAGTGCAGCACTTTGGGAGTGTGGAAGAAAGTTATCTGAGAGCAGTAAACAATTGTACCTAAAGAGCAATTCAGTGTTGATGGGTGAGAAAACACATACCTTGATAATTCTACTGTAGTTTTTCTGCCCAGATCTCTGTAATTAGGGATTCTTAACTCTTATACTCTTCTATAATCTTATAATGTGTGAAAAAGGAAAAATTTAGTTCCTTTGAACATGCAGTGAGGCTTCTAGGTCTTTCCCCTTGCATTGCTAAAATACCTGAAGTCGATCAAGATCGTAGAACCTGAGACAAGGGTTTGGACTTAAGAGTTTACTTGGGAAATGGTCTGAGGAAGCATAATGAGGGGATGGGAAAGTGAGGCAGGAAAGGGAGGAGAGGAGACTCACTAAAAGGTGCACTAATGAGAAGGTTAGGGGAGAAAGGCCTGGCAATCTACTCCTTCCCTTTTACCACTCCCCCTGAGAAAATCAGACTTCGAAATCCTAGGCAGCACAGTTCTATTCTGACACACATGGGTCGCCATGAGTCCCAGTTGACTCCATGGCAACTGGCTACTGGTATAGCTGTGGGCCACCTGGGCTCCATCCTGCTAGAGACCTTTAAAAGAATGTCAATACACATTGTCAATGTGTGTTGATAATGGAAAAAAAATATCTTAGAATTGTCTCTCTGAGGGTTGAGGAAGCAGGAGTATTTCCTCACCAAAATATTTCTTTCATTGTTTGAGGAGTACCCTTAGGACATTAACTCAGCCATTTCTGGCCTATCCTTTGTGCAGGTTGAAGAATAGGTTTTGCCATCAGAAAAAAACGGTCAGAGTGACTAAGGAAGCCATTGAGCGTGAGGGAATTGCCTGAAGACGATCTCTAGAATGGGCTGAGGGGATAAGGGCCTCTTGTAGTCTGCTATAAATAGGCTCAAGAATCGCTTTAAAATGCAAATTAATTTATAGTTATGGTTTTGAGTAATTATGGTATTTTATTACTATCAGAATATAAATATTTATTATTTATTATGTATACAGTACACACACACAGTATTATAGATCTTCATATATTTTTTAAACTTGATATGTTGTCATATTGTTTCCTGTTCTGTCACAGACTGTCATAGACTAAAAATAGTTGAAAATCATTGGATGAAAACAGGTATCCAAATCCCTGTCATTCAAGTCACCTGATGATCCAACCTGAACTTTGTCTTCCCCCTCAGTGCCCCTGTCTTTCTTGTACTGTATGGCTCAACATGACATAATTCTTAACAGTTTATAAGTAGGCCATGTTGTTTTATGCATGCTGGTTCCTTTGCTTAGATGGTCTTTGCCTGCTTTGTTGACTTCCTCCTTTAGAGCCTAATGCAGCTACCATGTCTTCTGTGCAGTCTTGCCAGGCTATCTCCTTCCTGACATGTATTCCACATTTTCCACCATCTTTCCATCCTGAATGCATTCTGTTACATGCATCTCATGTACCAGAAGTAGTTCTGTAACTATTTATATGTGTATCCTCCTCTAGACTGATGATGGTCATGTTTTATTTAAATTTTTATTCTCATGATCTGCCATGAACTTGACAACTAATAGGTATTTAATGAAGGTTATTTTAATTGGATCCTAGTAACAAGCTATATTACTGCAGATTTGGGCAGATAAATTCATTCAGGCTTATAAAGACAAGGTCAAAATAAATAACAAAGGCAAGAAAATCTTTTCTTTTTTTCCCATTGTGATAAGGAGTTTGGGTTTTACTCTAAAAGCAATGGAAAGCTATTGAAGAGACCTCAGCAGAGAAGTCACATGATCAATTTGCATATTAAATATACCACTCTGGTATGCTTTCATTTTGGTATTAAAGAAAGCATTGTTCATGGGTACTGAACCATTTATTCCACACATATCATACAGAAACAAGGCCACATCATTGAAATCTTAAAGGATGATTAGAAAGAGGAATTTAAATGTGGCAAATCAGACAAAGGAATTATCCTGCCACCTTCATATTTCCCCATCTATGACTTTGCCATTGACAATGTATATAGCGTTCAGAATTATTCCTCTTCCACTGACATAAACCACTACCCCTTAAGCTTCCTATTTAACCTTTCAAGTGGCTGTTGTCAGTTTGATCCCAGACAGATAGTTCTTCAAAGGAGCACAACACTCAAGGCAGACATTCTTTACTAATGAAGCTAAACTGTTTTTGGTTTAAGGAAGACTTCAGGGGATATTTTTGATTTAAAGTTTAAAGGTTATATCAAGGCAATAGTTTCAGGAGTTCATCCAGCCTCAGTGGCTCAAGAAGGTCTAGAGTCCATGAGAATTTGAAAATCTGTTCCATATTTTTCCCCCTTTTTGATCATGATTCTTCTATAGAATCTTTGATCAAAATGTTCAGTACTGTTAAGGAGGACCCATTCAGTTAATCTGCAGTCATGGCAAAGTAAGCAGTTGTTCATGGACATATGAAGAGGTTTTTAAAGAAAAAAACTATTTGACATGTTAATACAACTAGCTTTAGTATATTGCAAAATTCCTAATGCCCTAACTTTTGCTGTAACTTTTCTCAGGCTTATTTTAATCCCATCCCTTTCTCCCTTCAAGAACTTTAGTTAAGAGTTTGAAGTTAGTATTTAAAATGTTTTATGTCCATCTCTTGTCAATAATTACATCTAGTTTTCAATTCTTTAGGGATGTCCATCAACTATTCCTGAATGGGATTTGTAGGAATTCAGTGATCACTTTTAATTCTCATTTTGTTTTAGAGAAAATGAAAGAATGGTTCTTTAGCACATCTATCCCTCATGGGAAGAGGACATGTAGTGCAAACCTTTCACTCATAGATAAAGCAGACTATTGACATGAAGAAAGCAGACCTGAAGAGGTTCTCAGTAATAGCTGGATTACTGTAATTATTAAGTGCCAAGCATCAGGCCCATCACTCATCTGTCTGTCTGTTGTACTGTGGGGGCTTGCATGTTCCTGTGATGATGGAATCTATGCCACCGGTCTATCAAATACTAGCAGGGTCATCCATGGTGAACAGAGTTCAGAAGGAAAGACCTGGAGATCTACTCTAAAAAGTTGGCCAATTAAAACTTTAGGAATAGCAGTGAAACATTGTCTGATATAGTTTTGAAAGATGAGCACTGCAGGTTGGAAGGCACTCAAAATACAACTGAGGAAGAACTGCTTCCTCAAAGTAGAGTAAACCTTAATGATATATATGGAGTATATCTTTTGGGACCTTCATTTGCTAATGTGGCACCACTCACAATGAGAAGAAATAGCTGCAAACATCCATCAATAATTGGAATGTGGAATGTATGAAGTATGAATCTAGGAAAATTGGAAGTCATAAAAAATGAAATAGAACACTAGAAGATTGATATCTGAGGCATTAGTGAGATGAAATGAACTGGTATTGGCCATTTTGAATCAGATGATCATATGGTCTACCATATCAGGAATGACAAATTGAGGAAGAATTGCATGACATTCATTGTCAAAAACAACATTTCAAGATCTATCCTGAAGAACAATGCTGTCAGTGTTAGGATAATATCCATATGCCTACAAGGAAGACCAGTTGATATGACTACCATTTGGATTTACACATCAAATACTAATGCCAAAGATGAAGAAATTGAAAATGTTTACCAACTTCTGCAGTCTGAAATTGATCAAACATGAAATCAAGATGCATTGATAATTGCTGGTGATTGGAATGTGAAAGTTGGAAATGAAGAAGGATTGGTAGTTGGAAAAAATGGCCTTAGTGATAGAAATGATGCTGGAGATTGATTGCATGATAAAATTTTGCAAGGCCAATGACTTATTCATTCTTTTTTCAACAATGTAAGTAGTGACTATGACTTCACTGAATGGAATGCACAGGAATCAACTTGATTACATCTGTGGAAAGAGATGATGGAGAAGCTCAATATCATCATTCAGAACATAACAACGAGTCCACTGCAGCACAGACCATCAATTACTCATACACAAGTTCAAGTTGAAGCTGGGAATAATTAAAACAAGTCAAAGGCAAAATACAGCCTTTGGTATATTCCATCTGACTTTAGAGACCATCTCAAGAATAGATTTGACTCATTGAATACCAGTGACTGAAGACCAGATGTGTTGTGGATTGACATCAAGGACATCATACATGAAAAAAGGAAAAACAAAACAAAAAACAAACTCACTGCCATTGAGTCAATTTCTGAGGCAGTATCTCTATGGAAGTGGATTGCCCAATCTTCCTTCCGAGGAGTGGGTGGTTTGAACCACCAGCATTCTTGTTAGCAGTCAAATGCCTTGGGCACTATGCCACCAGAGCTCCCAAAGAAAGGAAAAGGCATTAAAAATACAGAATAGAAAGAAACAACCAAAATGGATATCAGAAGAAACTCTGAAACTTGCTCTTGAATGAAGAGTAGCTGGAGAGAATGGAAGAAATGATGAAGTAAAATACCTGAACAGAAGATTTCAAAGGACAGCTCAAAAAGACAAAGTATTATAATGAAATGTGCAAAAACCTGGAATTAGAATACCAAAAGGAAAGAACACACTTGACATTTCTCAAGCTGAAAAACTGAAGAAAAAATTCAAGCCTTGAGTTGCAATATGGAAGGATTCTATGGCCAAAATATTGAATGATGCAGGAGGCATCAAAAATAAACAAATAAATAAAAGGTGGAAGGAATACTCAGTGTCACTGTACCAAAAAGAATTGGTAACATTCAACCATTTCAGGAGCTAGCATATGATCAAGGACCAATGGTATTTGAGGACCAAGCTGCACTGAAGGCATTGGTGGAAAACAAAGCTGTAGAAATTGATGGAATGACAGTTGATATGTTTTAACAAGTGGTTGCAATGCTGGAAGCACTCAGTCATCTATGCCATGAAATTTGGAAGAGAGCTGCATAGCCAACCAACAGGAAAAGATCTATATTTGCACCCATTCCAAAGAAGGGTGATCCAACAGAGTGCATAAATTATCTAACAATGTCATTGATATCACACAGAAGTAAAATTTTGGTGAAGATAATTCAAGAATGGTTACAGCAGTACATTGACAAGGAATTGCCAGATATGCAAACTTGAATTCAGAAGAGGACATGGAAGGTGGGATATAATTGCTGATGTCAAATGAATCTTGGCTGAAAGCAGAAAATACCAGAAATATGTTTACCTGTGTTTTATTGATTATACAAAGGCATTTGACTATGTGGATCATAACAAATTATGGATAATACTGTGTAGAATGGGAATTCCAGAACACTTAATCGTGCGCATGCAGAACTTGTACATAGACCAAGAAGCAATTTTTCTAACAGAATAAGAAGAGTTGTGTGCTTTAAAATCAAGAAATATGTACATCAGGGTTGTATTCTTTCACTGTACTTATGCAATCTGTATAGTGAGAAAATAATCGGAGAAGCTGGACTATATGAAAAAGAATGTGACGTGGAGATTGGAGGAAGACTGATTAACAACCTGCAATATGCAAATGACACAACCTTGCTTGCTAAAAATGAAAAGGATTTGAAACACTTACTGATGAAGATGAGAGACACAGTCTTCAATATGGATTACACTTCAACATAAAGAAAAAAAAAATTCAATACAACTGGACCAATATGCAGCATCACAATAAATGGAGAAAATATTGAAGTTGTCGAGGAGTTCATTTTACTTGGATGCACAATCAATGCCCATGAAAGCAGCAGTCAAGAAATCAAATGATGATTGCATTGAGTAAATCTGCTGCAAAATACCTCTTGAAGGTGTTAAAAAGCAAACTTGTCATTGTGAGGACTAAGATATGCCTGTCCCACGGTATTTTCAGTTGCCTCATATGCATGTGGAAGATGGACAATAAATAAAGAAGACTGCAAGAGAATTGATGGATTTTAATTATGGTGTTGGTGAAGAATATTGAATATACCATGGACTACCAGAGAATGAACAAATCTGTCTTGGAAGATGTACAGCCAGAATTCTTCTTAGAAGTGAGGATGGTGAGACTTCATCTCATGTACAGAAGGGAGCAGTCTCTGGAGAAGTACAACATACTTGGTAGAGTGTCAGAGATAAAGAAGATCCCCAGTGAGATGAATTGACACAATTGGTGCAACAATAGGTTCAAAGATGGTAACAATTGTGAGGATGGTGCAGGATCTGGTGATATTTGGTTCTGTTGTACATAGGGTTGCTATGAGTCAGAACTGACTTGATGGCACCTAACAATAACAACAATAAGTATCAAGCACTGCAAGGAGCTGATAATGGGAAGAATCTCATACTAGGTCAGACAACAAGGGCTATACCTTCTCAACAATTAAAACAGACTTAAATAAACCTAAGCCAAGAAGAATGGCACAGAAAATCTGCATGTGTACATTTCCAAGGAGATAGTAATTATATTAACTCCCACCCACTGCATTTTAAAATGAGAAAACTGGCACATGATGATGTTAGTTAGTAGTATTAATAACAAAAGCAGCTACCAATTATTTAAATGTTCCTGGATGGCAGGCCCTTTACAAAGCCCAGACATATTATATCATTTACTAGCATAGTGGCTAAGACACTTGCCTGCTAACCAGACGGCTGGCGGTTCAAACCCACCAGCCACTCCTTGGAAGGAAGGTTGGGCAATCCTACTTCCGTAGTGATACTGCCTCGGAAACCCAAGGAGGGGTCGCTATGAGTCGGGGCCGACTCGACAGCACATAACAACAACAATAACAACTCACAATAACCCCAAGAGATAAGAATGATTATAGCCTTCTTCTCTAAATTGAAGACTGAAGTTTAGAGGTTAAGTAACTCCCCCAGGGTAACACAGTTTCTAAATGATGGAACTAAGATTTGAATCAATGAAGTCTATGTCTAAATTTCCTATCAACGGCCCATTGTGAAAGAAACCACCTTTTCACTTTACAAGATGATAGAAGCCAACATGCCTTTATCACCCATTATTGTTGTTATGTACCATTGAGTCGGACCCGACTCACAGTGACCCCTCCTTGGTTTCCAAGGCGGTATCACTACGGAAGTAGACTGCCTAACCTTCCTTTCAAGGAGTGGCTGCTGGGTTTGAACCGCCAGGCTTTCTAGTTAGCAGTCAACTGCCTTAGGCACTATGCCACCAGAGTTCCTCACCCATTATTAGTTGTCCTAATATTGTTCTGAGGAGCTCTGGTGGTGCAGTGATTAAGGCATTTGGCTGTTAACCAAAAGATTGGCAGTTTGAACTCACCACGTGCTCTGTGGAAGAAAGATAAGGCAGTCTAATTCTGTAAAGATTTACAGTCTTGGAAGCCCTATAAGACAGTTCTACTATATCCTACAGGGTCACTATGAGTCAAATTGGACTTAAAGGTAGTGGATTTTTAATTTTTTATTTAAGATATTGTACTTGGAACAGCTACATTGTCAGAAAACAGAATGAAAGAGTTGGGACAATTAGTAATGTCCTCCACAGAAGACTTCTTGTGAAGGACCAGATGGAGGGAAAGTATTCTGTCAAACCTTCCATCTGCTGCCATTTGTCTTCTGCCAGTTGTGTGCCACCACAAACATACCTACTCCTCACTTACTGACTATCTCATTATCCAACATTTTGCATTATGACAACTTTGAAGAAATTCTCAGGGAGCACCTCTGATGGTCCAGGCTCTATGTGGAGCTGTGGCCAGGCCTGAGGTGCCCTCAGTAGGCCACTCAGAATCAGAGGCCTTGGCGACAACTGGGTTACATGAGTGATAGTGGCTGAGTGGTCACAGAATGGCTTCTCCCATTTTTCCACAACACTTGGTCTGGCCACAGAGTGCTCGGGGCAACAGTAGGATGACGTGAAGTTGCAAGAGACACAGGGGAAGGCCTGGAAAGAGCCTGAAGGTGCTGGGGAGATGGGTGTGGGGAGGTGGGAAGGGGAGAAGAGGGAAGGGAAGCACATGGGCCTGCAGGGCCAAGGAAGATAGAGGATGAACAAGGTCCCTGCCCAGGGTGGGCAGCAGGAGACACCGGATATTGGGCAACACCCAACCACCACCACCACCCACAACCCCATGGGCTCTGCAGTGGTGGGAAGGTGTGGTGGGAGAAGGGGATCCACTGCACCATGCATATCCTGAGATGCACTGGGGGTACCCCAGGGAAGTGAGCCATAGGATGGGGGGCACCAGGGTGCCTGCTACTGACTCATGCATAATGCCAATTTTCTGTAACAGCTTGGTCTTTGGAAACTAACTTTGTTGATAAGTGAGGAGCGAGTGTATTAAAGTACACAGATCTTGAAATTTTCTAAGCAAAGAAATACCCTTAGATAGATTTTCATCCTCTTTCTTCCTTCTTTTTCTTCCCTTTAGAACCCAACAGAGAAATGAATGAGTGTTATGAACAAGCAATATACAGATGAACAAACTCAGTGGGCAAAAAACATATAAGAAGAATTTTACCTCACTAGCAAACAGGAGATGCAAATTAAAGTAATATCGAGGTATCACTCCTTGCTCATCAAATTAGCAAAAATTAGCAACAGTAAATAGTAGTTTTTGTATTATTTCTTTATTCATAATTAATTTCTTTAACAAATTTTTATTGAATGTCTCACATGTGAAAAACTGGACAATGAATAAGGAAAACGGAAGAAGAGTTGATGCTTTTGAGTTGTGGTGTTTGCCAAGAGTACTGAAAGTACCATAGACTACCAGAAGAATGAACAAATCTGTCCTGGAAAAGGTACAGTCAGAATGCTCCTTGGAAGCGAGAATGGCCAAACTTCATCACACCTACTTTGGTCATGTTTTCAGAAGGGACCAATCCCTGGAGAAGGACATCATGCTTGGTAAAGTAGAGGGCCATCAAAAAAGGGGAAGGCCCTCAGAGAGATGGATTGACACAACAGCTGCAATGATGGGCTCAGATATAGCAAGGATTGTGAGGCTGGTGCAGGACTGGGCAGTATTTCGTTCTGTGGTGCTATAGGTCACTATGAGTTGGAGCTGACTCGACAGGACCTAACAACAGCAACATGTGTGTCAGATAATGTTCTTAGTGCTGAGGATGCAGCACTGAACAAAAGAAACAAAAATTTCTGCCCTCATGGAACTTGCATTAAATTAGGGAAAATGGGAGAAAAAGGTACTTACTCCTATTTCTAGTGAAAATATGAAGAAATTTGGCCTTACAAAAGGAAATTTAAGAATATCTATTCAAAATTTATGTATATTTTTATGTATAGTTATGTATCCAGCTCAAGCTATACCAGTAGTCTTGAAGAGATTTCCATGATTCGTGGCTAAGTGATAAAAATCAAGATACTAGAAAGTATATGATTAATTATCCCGTTTTAAATAACAACAAAACCCCAAAGTGTGTGTGTACCTATTATATGTACACATGTTTTTGGTGTGAAAGCATCCACAAAACATGTGAAGGCATGTGTACATTGTTAATGTTGATTGAAGAGAAAGAGGTGAGTAGAAAGATTCAAAACATCTACTCTAAATTTTCATGTGTGACATTTAATTTATCTAAAAATTTCCATATGCCTGTGAGTTTTTATATATAAAGGGAGGTGTATGGAAGAGTGGTTATCAAATTGTTAGTGGTTACTGCCTCAGAGCAGTGAGATTTCAGAGTATTTTCTTTCTTTTTTTACTTCTAAAGTGGTTTTTTTTGGGAAATATTTTAAAAATCATGAGTAAGAATTATTTGTATACTCAGGGGAAGCAATTTTCATCATAAAATTATATAATAACACATAGAATCAATCTATCAGAAGAAGAATTGAAAATAATAATACAACTTTTTTGAATTGGGGAGGGGATTGGGAGGTTTTGGTGGTGATGTAAGTGACCTAAATTCTCATCTTTCATAGTGAGTGAGAGTCAATAGATAATGTTAGAATTTCTCAAATGATAATAATAATAAAATGGTTAAGTATATTATTACTGTAGAAGTAACTGTCATGAAAGGTGAAACCAGAAATAATTAAAGGAAGTTATGTCTGGTGTATAGAACCAAGGTTGAGATGGGTAAGATAGGGATTTTTTTTCTATACATTAAGTTTTTCTGTACTACTAGATTTTTTTTAACTAGTGAAAATCATGAAAATGAGTCCAATTATTAGTCAGAAACTTTGATCATGTTACTTTCCTGTTAATATTTCAGCTCCCCTCATCTGTAAATGGGATAACAGCAGCCCTCTTACAGAGTTGACATGAGAATATATGTGAAGTGCTAAGCACAGTGCTTATGATATAGAAAATTTTTAATAATTTGGGGCAATTATTAGTATGATTATATGTTCAAATTTATGGCCCAGTGCTTCTTCATTGTCCTCAGGTCTCACAGAGGTAAGAGCTGTCTTCAGGAAGTTTTATTTCACCATCATCATCGAAGGCAGAGGACTATGTATAACTGAAAATGTGAACCATGAATGAGTGGACTTCTGGCAGGGAGTCCTCAAATCATGCTAATTGGAGACCTACTCTGCCTCCTTCTGGTGGCAATGTGAGGATTCCTCTCTGACCTCTTGAAAGGAAGGCTGAGTGTATGTGGTAGGTCAAAAGAAGTGAAGATTGACTTGGAAAGCTGTTTGCTATATGTTATGTGGAAAAGTAATCTGCAGAACAGTACCTATAGTTTGAGTTCATTTTTCTTCCATATGTATGTATATAAGACACTCTGGTGGCTTAGTGGGTAAGGCATTTGGCTGCTAAGCAGAAGGTCAGCAGTTAAAACCCACCAGCTGCCCCATGGAAAGAAGATGAAATCTACTTCTGTAAAGATTTACAGCCTTGGAAACTCAAATGGGGTCTCTATGAGTTGGAATTGACTTGACGGCTATCTAGGTTTTTTATATATAAACATAGAGAAAGGAGTTAAAGTCAAGTGGGAGGAGTCCACAACACTCTTTTGAAAGGAAAACATAGAGCTAAGTGGATTTTGATATGTGTGTTGGAGGAGAAAGGGTGGATCAGTGGCTAGAAGGTAAGAAACTCAAAAATTTATTTCCTATGAAATATAATTTTGGTACAAATTACATGCTAATAAAAAGTAATCTGTCAAAACGAACTATTGTGATGTTCATTTTCAAGACTAAGTACCTTGCTTGCTTCTGCACTTGAACTTGATAATTTACCTATTTAATCAATTCAGTGAATAAGGCAAAGGCATTTTCTACTGGAATTATTAGCATGCATGGTGCCAATGAAAAGTAAGTTGAAACATTCATCATCACTTGAAATGCCACTGGAAGGGCCCAAGATGAATACTTCTACTTGAATTTATGGAAAACTTTTTCCAGACTTCAAAGGGCTTTACAGCTGTATTTCCACACATAGGCCCTAGAGCTTCTAAGTTGCTTCAGGGCAGTGTGAGATGATGTTTAAATGAAGAGGAAGTGGGGAAAAAGAGAATAAGGCATCAAAAGAAAAGTAGGGAGCCAGATTCCAGAGTCTGAAAGACCAGAAGGGCACCCCTGCAAGTAAAAGGGGCCCTGGTCATGAGTCATGAGGGCAGGCATGTCAAAATCTAAGACAGCCACAAGAGGGAAAGAATCTAAGAAGTTATTGCATTTACTTTTCCTGTGAATAACTTGGAATTTACTCCTGGCAACAAGAATGTCAAATGGGAATAAAAATCAAACCAAACCTACTGCCATCGAGTGGATTCCAACTCATAGGGACCCCCATTGGGTTTCCAGGGCTGTAAATTATTACGGAAATAGATTGCCATGTCTTCCTTCCATGGAGCAGCTGGCAGGTATGAACCACCAACCTTCTGGTTAGCTATCAAATGCCTTTGGGAACGCACCACCAGAACTTCTTACTCCTGGCAATAAGAATGTGAAATGGAAATACCGCATTGTAAATCTGGTTGTTGTTGTTGTTAGGTGCTGTCAAGTCAGGTCTGATGCACAGTGACCCTGTGTACCACAGAACCAAATACTGCCTGGTCCTACACCAGCTCCACAATCCTTGCTGTGCTTGAGCCCATCGCTGCAGCCACTGTGTCAGTCCATCTCTTTGAGGGCCTTCCCCTCTTTTGTCAACCCTCCATCTTAATAAGCATGACATCCTTCTCCATGGAATGGTCCCTTCTGACAACATGACCAAAGTAGGTGAGAGGAAGTCTGGCCATTCTCGCTTCCAAGGAGCATTCTGGCTGCACTTCCTCCAGGACAGATTTGTTAGTTTTTTTAGCAGTCCACGGTATTTTCAGTATTCTCCCCCACCACCACAACTCAAAAGCATCAACTCTTTTTCGGTCTTTCTTATTCGTTATCCAGCTCTCACATACATATGAGGTGATTGAAAATACCATGGCTTGTGTCAGACACACCTTAGTCCTCAAGGAGATATCATTGCTCTTCAGCACTTGAAAGAGGTCCTTTGCAGCCGATTGCCCTATGCTATACATCATCTGATGTCCTTACTGCTGCTTCCATTGCTGTTCATTGTAGAATCAAGCAATGTGAAGTCTTTGATAAACTTCAATCTTTTCTCCATTTATCGTGATGCTGCTTATTTGTCCAGTTGTAAGGAATTTTGTTTTCTTTATATTACAATGCATACTGCAGACTGTATTCATCTGTCTTCATCAGTAAGTGCTTCAAGTCATCCTCACTTTCAGCAAGCGAAGTTGTGTTGTCAGTGTATCGCAGGTTGTTAATGATTCGTCCTCCATTCCTGATGCCACATTCTTCTTCATATAATCCAGCTTCTCAGATTATTTGCTCAGCATACAAATTGAATAAGTATGGTGAAAGGATACAATCCTGACTCACTCCCTTCTTGATTTTAAACCATGCAGTGTCCCCTTGTTCTGATAGAACAACAGCCTCCTGGTATATCTACAGGTTCCTCATGAGTACAATGAAGTGTTCTGGAATGCCCATTCTTCTCAATGCTATCACAATTTGTTATGATCCACACAGTCAAATGCTTTTGCATAGTTAATAAAACACAAGTAAACATCTTTCTGGTATTTTTTTCTTTCAGCCAAGATCCATCTGACATCAGATATAACATTCCTCACTCCATCCCCTTCTGAATCCAGGTTGCATTTCTGGAAGCTCTCTATCAATATACTGATGCAACCATTTTTGAATTATCTTCAGTAAGATTTTACTTGCATGTAATATTAATGATATTGTTTGATAATTTCCACATTCTGTGGGATCACCTTTCTTTGGAATGGGTACAAATATGGATCTCTTCCAGTCAGTTGGCCAAGTAGCTGTCTTCCAAATCTCTTGGCATAGCCCAGTGAGTGCCTCCAGCAGGGCATCCATTTGTTGAAACATCTCAATGAGTATTCATCAGTTCCTGGAGCCTTGTTCTTTGCCAATTCCTTCAGTGCAGCTTTGATTTCTTCCTTAAGGACCCTTGTTTCTTGAACATATAGCCACCTCCTGAAATGGGTGAAGATCGACCAGTTTTCTTTGGTAATGAGTCTGTGTATTCCTTCTTAAGCAATGCATACCTGTAAATGGATGAAGGCTGCTTCCTCAAGAACAAGAAGCACTATTTGTGTTATTAAAATACAATCTAAAACAAATCCCCACTTGCAAAGTATCATATAATTCACCCAGGACTGCAGCTGAAGCCTCCTTCTGGAAGGCTACAATTTTACTATAAAAGACAATGGTACTACCTATTGAGTTAGCTTTCAAAATATTCAGACTCTTTGGTGAAGTGTAGAATATTTTTGAGATCTTTTCATGAGTTTTTTTGGCAAAATACTGAAGAAAGTGGCCTGGCTGAAGAATGTGGTTTGAGAATGTGGCTTAAATGTGTGACAGCTAATATACTGTGCCCCTGAGTTTGACACAGGCACCCCTTGTCATTGGCATGCCTGGGGATTGGTAGGGCTTCCTCAGAGGGGAAGAACCCATCTTTCTGGATGTAACAACAAGGTGAGGAAAAAATGAGACCAAGAAAAGGAGATCTCAAATCCCCACTCCAACAATTAATAATATCAGTTAGGATTCTCTGGGTGGTGCAAATGGCACCCCTGGCTCCTAATCAAAAGGTTGGAGGTTTGAGTCTAGCCAGAGGCACCTTGGAAGAAATGCCTGGAGACCTAATTCCAAAAAAAGCAGCCATTGAAAACTCCGTGGAACACAGTTCTACTCTGATGTACCTGGGGTCATCACAAGTAGGAATTGACTTGACAGTAACAGTTTCTGTTTCTTAATATTAACTAATATCTGTTAAAGACCATATAGCCATTCTTTCTTCTACATTCCACCACATTTTTGTCTGTGGCAATGGTGGTCACCTGACCACTGGAGAATATAATATGTTAAGGTAAGACACACTTCCTGCCCCTATGAGTTTATAGGAGCCCTGGTGGTGCGTTGGTTAAGTGCTTACCTGCTAACCTAATGGATGGTTGTTCAAACCCATCCAGTGGCTCTGTGGGAGAAAAGACCTGGTGATCTGAGCTGGGTGGGGCCTCCTCCAGATCTGTCATTTCCTTGGATGTTCCATTTTAGTCCTAAGATATAAAGTCCAGGGTCACAGAATCCTAGGAAAATACTGGTGTAGCATGGGATGGCCATTGATGGCCCCCATCCCAAGTGGTACCTAGCTTGACCTTTAGCATTCTCTTTAGTCTTTGTTAGCCTATTTTTTGTTTCTTCAACTCCCCATTATGGTTAGTGATTCTGTAGTGCAATGGATCACATTTATATGGCCTTTCTTGCCATAGTCTTGTAATTCCTACCAAATGATTGGGTATGACTATGCAAATAAAGTGCTTATGGCTCTCCAAGGAGATTGGACAGCTTGCTGAAAATGCAAATAAGGTGCATGGCACTCTTATTTGATGATGCAATAAGATGTACAGAATTGTAATGAGGGGGTTGCTTAGTTTTGCTCAAAATGAGCCATAGCAGAGGTGGAAAGGTGGGACCTCACTACTTCCAAGACAGAAGAGCTAAGAGTATAGCATGTCCTTTGGACCCAGGATCCTTGCACTGAGTACCTCCTAGTCCTGGAAGACAGAGAGAGAGAGCACTGTAATACCAGAGACGGGAGAGATGATGAGAAGCAACTGCAGAGAAATCCAGCAGCAGAGGCAGTAGAACCAGGGGACTGGCAGGAGAAAGCATTGTGGGCTTCCTAGCCCATGGAGTGAGAAAGCTGAGTACCTTCAGTCAGGTGACTTGCTGATGAGTAGGGTGCCTCTGGGTACTTATCAGTGGAGTTTGTAACACTGACTGAGTAGGGCAGAGGTCAGGTCAAGAGGCCAGGGGCCAGAGAGAGACCTGTCTGTGGACATGGTCAAGAGACTCTCTTGACTAGAGAACTGTATCCTGAGTCATTCCTGAACTGTAATCTGTTACTTCACTAATAACCCCATAATTTAGAGTATTGTCTGTGAATTTTGTGTAGCCATTACAATGAATTACGGAACCAAGAAGAAAAGCAGAGAGTGCCATTGGTGGAATGGCTGGTGTCAGAATTGGTAAAAAGGTTGGAGAGGAGAGGTATGTCTGACCTCCACTTCATAGGTATCAGCCTTGGGCTGTTGATGCTGATAATTATTCTTCTTCCCTCCTTGTGAAGTTATTATATATGGAGGTCTGACGCTGCCACCATGCCAGTTTTACAGATTCGTTATATTAAACTTTGCTATTTCAAATTATTGTGTGGTTTGCCTCCTGATTGGACTCTGGCTGATAAACATTAAATAGTACTTTTAGCACTATGCTCCAGAGTATGATATCTGTGAAGAAAAATATCGCCTTTTAATATTAGACAAACCAAAACAAACAAACCAAATTCTCTGCCGTTGAGTCGATTGCAACTCATAGCAACCCCTCCTTGGATTTCCAAGGCAGTATATCTATGGAAGTAGATTGCCCAGTCTTCCTTCTGAGGAGTGGCTGGTGGGTTTGAACCTCCAGCCTTCTGGTTAGCAGTTAAATGTCTTAGGCACTATGCCACCAGAGCTCCCAATATTGGACAAGCAGGTAATTTTTTCACAATTGTTTCCAAACTCTGAAAAAGATAATTCAAAAGAATATTTGCCATATGCATTACATGGTAAGCCATTTTATTCTATAAAAATTTTAAAAAATAAAATATTTCTCTAAACTCTCAAACAGGTTTGAATATGAAATGGAATATGATTTGATAGTGTCACCAATTTGGAAATACTTCAATAAAAGAATTTCTGAAAGATACAAAATCTAAAATCATTAAAACCAGTGGCAAGGATTAAGTTTTAGTCTGCTTGAAAAATATCTCAACAGTAGTGACTGGGGTCTAAAAAGCTTTCAAGCAGCCATGTAAGATATAACTATTGGTCTCCCCTCATCTGGAGCAAAGAAGAGTGAAGAAACTCAAAGTAATATGGAAAAAATTAGTCCAAGGATATAATGGACCACGGGGACCTCAGCCTACACCCTGAGACCAGAAGAAATAGATAGTGCCTGACTACCAATGCGAACCACTAAGAAAGGGATCATAATTGGAGATCCTGGATAGAGTGGGAGGAAAAATGTGGAACAAAATTAAAAAAACACAAAAATGACCAGAATTGAGGTCCATGGAGAAAGAGGCCCAAAGTGCTCTCCATGCCAGCTAATGCAGGCCCGCTGCTGCTGCAGGTGCCATGGACCAAGCCCCTGCAGACTGGGTCTTTCCAAAGTCCACAACCAGTTGAAACTTCATAGAAAATGTCAAGCTGTAGCTGAAGTAGAGTCATTTATTCCCCAGAAGAAGAATCCTGATACAATTATGATACCTAGAACACTCCCAAATGATAATGGAATGTTTCTGGTATTGAACCAATTCCAATTCCCAGCTACCTGATGACTTTTTATCCACTTGTGCAAGAAAACCAGTGCAATAGACAATTTCCATTATATAACAATGATGTACATGGCAGCAGTCTAGCCCAAACCCTGCTGGACCATACCTTGCTTACCCCATTATATATGCTCAGCCACTTGTTTCTACAGAGTATACATACTACCAACTGACACTAGCACCCTGTGCCCAAGTTATGGGTTTTTTTTGTCATCCTTTCCCTACACTTTACTCTAACACCTTTCAGGCCACAAATTCTGTAAATACTATAACCACAGAATGTACTGAACACCCAAATTAGCTTGGACAAGTTTTCCCATTGTCTAGTCATTGAAGCAGAAACAATAACAAAGGACCAGTGGTACCAGAACAACAGCTTTTAGAACAGCATATAAAAAGTAAGAGGCCATTGGTGAAAAATGTAGCTACTCAAAAAGAGACAAATGCAGTGTGTCCTGATAATCAATCAAAAATTGTGCTTCTGGTAGATGTTTCACAGAAGACTGATTTTCCGTCAGATATTGCTAACAAATCTCCGAGAGCACTGCTATAATGCTCTGGAAGTCAAAAGGCAGAAGAAGAGCATCCCACCCCACTGCAGAATCCTCTAGTGAGCAGGGGGCTAGTGAAGCTGACACTGACAATGATAGTGGTTACTGCAGTCCTAAACACAGCAATGCCCAATCTGCAGCAGGGGCTTTGAGAAATCCTGATTCTGGGACCATAAATCATATGGAATCATCTGTATGTTCAGGTGGTGTAAATTGGTCCAATGTAACTTGTCAGGCAACTCAGAAAAAACCTTGGATGAAAAACATCAGTCATTTTCTAGAGGTGGGAGGCAAATTGAACAGAGAAATAATGCACAGGTTGGATTCAGATGGCGAGGACATAGTACTTCCTCAGAAAGAAGATAAAATTTGCAAAAGAGAAAATATAATAAACAGCTTTTTTGGAAACCCCAGTCAATCCCATGAAGGCAACCCAAATTCTGAGTCTTTATATTTTGAGGATGAAGATGGGTTTCAAGAACTAAATGAGAGTGGACATGCTAAAGAGGAGAATAATCAATAGAAACTTTCTTCAAAATTATTGGATGATTTACCTGAAAATTCACCAATCGATATAGTTTAGACTCCAATTCTCATTACGACCTCTGCTCCCAAATATGCAAAGTCAGAAGAAGAAAGCTCTAGCAGCAGCCCTTGCTGCAGTTCAAGAATATTCAGAAATAAGTATGGAGCAAAAACACGTACAGGAAGCTTTATCAAAGGCAACTGAAAAAAGAATAAAACACCTGGGCAGCCAAACTTGGGAGACATGGTAGCTGCTCTGGAGAAACAACAACAAGCAATGAAAGCACAGCGAATTACTAATACCTGACCTCTGTCATATGCAGTGGCCCCTGTCGCTTCTTTTCACACTAAAGACTACTACCAGAAAACCTTTAACCAAAAGTCAGACCTGTTTGACATCCTTAAGTTCTTTAGACATTACTTCCTCCAAAGGAAAAAAAGGAAAAGAGAAGGAAATTGCAAAACTAAAATGACCTACAGCACTTAAAAAGATTATTTTGAAAGAAAGAGAGTAAAAGAAGAGGCGCTTAACTGTGGACTACAGTCTTTTAGGATTTGAGGAACCAGTAGAAATGCACCTAGATTTTATTGATGATTTGCCACAGCAGATTGTTTCCCAGGAAGATACTGGACTGAGCATGCCCAGTGATACTTCACTCTCGCCAGCAAGTCACAACTCTCCCTATTGTATGACATCTGTGTCACAAGGCTCTCCTACTAGTTCTGGGATAGGCAGTCCAATGGCATCTTCAACAATAACCAAAATCCACAGCAAAAGATTTAGAGAGTCTTGTAATCAGATTCTTTGTAAAGAGATTGATGAATGTGTGACTCTTCTTCTTCAAGAACTTGTCAGTTTCTAGAAACGCATTTACCAAAGGATCCTGTAAGAGCCAAAGCAAGGAGTAGACTGGTTATGGGCCTAAGGGAGGTTACCAAACATAGGAAGTTAAACAAGATCAAGTGTGTTATAATTTCTCCAAACTGTGAAAAAAATCCAGTCAAAAGTGGCTTGGATGAGGCTCTATATAACGTTATAGCCATGGCACAGGAACAAGAAATTCCTTTTGTATTTGCCCTTGGAAGAAAAGCTCTAGGACGCTGTGTGAACAAGTAGATTCCTGTTAGTGTAGTGGGAATCTTCAACTACTCTGTGCTGAGAGCCTGTTTAATAAGTTAGTTGTTGTTGTTGTTGTTATATGCCGTCGAGTCGGCCCCGACTCATAGCGACCCCTCCTTGGGTTTCCGAGGCAGTATCACTACGGAAGTAGGATTGCCCAACCTTCCTTCCGAGGAGTGGCTGGTGGGTTTGAACCGCCAGCCTTCTGGTTAGCAGTCAAGTGCCTTAGGCACTATGCTACCAGATCTCCCAATAAGTTAGTAAGTAAGGTAATAAGTTAGTAGAACTCACTGAAGAAGCTAGGAAAGCATATAAAGATATGGTTGCAGCAATGGAGTAAGAGCAGGCTGCGGAAGCCTTAAAGACTGTGGAAAAGGTACCCCCCCCCCCCGACATGGAGCATTCTCGGAATCTGTCTGCAGCAAGTGCAATTGGAGAGACATGGTGGAAACTTCAGAAGGTCTGGAAACATCAGAAAATGAGAGAGTTTTCCTATAAGCATGGCCCTTCTGAAAAAGCCAGTAAACTTATATTTGACATAACCCGTATTGGTAAGCAGCCATTGTTAGTGACTGCAGGCAGTAGTATCTCAGCAACAAGCCCTGGTAAGTCTACAGCAAGTGATAAAGAAGTGAAGCCGGATCACTGGAATGGGCCTCACAGCAGGGTACAGAGACCAGCTCTTTGGATGGCAGTTGTCGAGATCTTTTGAATTCCTCCATCACCAGCACCACTAGCACTCTTGTACCTGGCATGCTTGAAGAAGAGAATGAGGAGGAGGAGGAAGATTATACTCATGAACCCATATCTGTAGAAGTGCAGCTCAGTAGTAGATTTGAGTCTTGGGTCTCAGAGACCCAGAAAACTATGGAAACCCTTCAGCTTGAAAAAATCCTTAATGGTTCTGAGGAAGACAATGCAGAGCAAAGTGGAGAGGAGGAAGCAGAGGTGCCTGAGCCACTGGAGCCAGAGATGGACAGTGAGGGATGGACCACTGACCAACCAGTGGGTCATGGGCAGCAGAAGCCCCGTACCTGCAGTTCTCTGAGCAAAGAGCACCCCGATTCTAATTATACACCCCAATATTATAACTCAGGAAATGTTATCAGTCTCCAAGTGTGTAAGGGTTGCAGCCATTACCTGTTATGCTTCATCTCAACATTTGCACTGTTCAATATTTAATATATGTATTTAATTCCCAACAGAAATATTTTTGTAGCTGTCTTTTACTTGTTTTGTTATGATCTATCACTTAGCTTTTAATTAGCATCTAAGTGTCTTTCTAAGAACTGTGTAAAATTCAGATCCATTTCAGCTTCTTTTGTAATGGAAAATAACTATTAATAAAAGGAAAATGACCAAGTTTTAAAGAAAATAAACTTAAAATGCCTAGATTTACTTTGAAAGTTAAAGACCCAGGGTCTAAAGATAAGAGCAGATACCAATGTTGGCTTCAAGAGTATGTCTCTTCACTCTAATTTATGACTAGACAGCTGTTTGGGCTTCTTTAAAAAGAATTGGAGGTAGAATCAAAGAACTAATAAAAATCAGGAAAAAAAAAAAAAAAAGGCCAGAATTACTGGTCGGACAGAGACTGGTAGAACCCCCGAGACTATGGCCTTGGGTTATCCTTCAGGCCTGGACATGGACTCACTTCCATGGATTAGCTCTCAGCCAAACAGAAATGTCTACAAGCAGAACACCTACCCCAGGGAGATGCGCCCACCTACCTTAGGGAGATGCGCCCACCTACCTTAGGGAGATGCATCTGTCAGATCAATCAACTGTGAAAGATGAGAAGGGCAGCATTTACATAGAGGGAAGGCTAGGCA
>NW_006921650.1:65800-66364 GCF_000298275.1 Orycteropus afer afer | reverse complement strand
CTACACACCTTTGAACATTATTTTTATTGAGAGGCAAAACATACCAAGACCATTAAAAAGAAAAAAAGTAACTCTTGTGAATGGTGACAAGTCCGATGGTCTGGATTCTACCCTTGACTCTGCAGCAAAGTGGTATTACCTTTGACTGGTGATTCGAAGCTCATCAGGCCTCATTTATTTATAGGATTTCTGTCACTGTTGAAGTGCTATGATTCTGTGAACAGAAGAGCTTTCTTCACCTTCCTCCAATTTAGGCTCTATTCTTTCTCCTCGTATTTTCTCATCATTCTTCCACTCTCCCACAGCTAATTTTCCAAACACATTGTTGACACCGTACTCTCAAAAGTCACTAATGGATTATTGGCCTACAGTGAGTAGTCTGACCATACTTCCCCTGATTCTCCTGACTTCTCTCTCTGAGCTTAGTAATCATTCCACTTCCATGTCTGAGCATCCATAAGTGTTACTATTTGCTCCACTGATTTGGCAAAAAAGGTTGTACCATTTCATTCTCATTAATTCCATATGAAAATCCTGTCTCACCACACACTTAACAATTTAGGA
>NW_006921650.1:41201-54230 GCF_000298275.1 Orycteropus afer afer | reverse complement strand
CAGTCAAGCAGTACGTATTGAATAAATGCATGGATGACTTTTCCCAGCATGCTTTCTTTGTGGTAATCCAACATGGCTCCTCTCCTACTGAATTGTTAAAAAATAAGCTCAATTATTATGTCTTGGAGTCATATTAAGAAATTGACATCAATGAAAACTTTAAAATGGAATAATAATACAGCAATCATCCTTAAATTTTTTTCCTTGGAATTATAAAATATAAAATTATAAAATTTTATGGTCTAATGTTACTGAATCATAGTTGTAGGATAATATAATGAATGTAGAATAATGTATTTACCTAATAGGCTTAGTAACTATTTAGGAAGGACCATTGTCATGTATTAGGAAAGAATATAATTTTATAATATTGCTGAAGAGAAAGTTCTTTCAATTCTATAAATATATTTTCATGATTGATAATGCCTAGAGCAGGCAAAGCTTAGACATTATTCCTATAGTTTGATTTGCTTTATTGAATATTCTTCATCTTTGTGTGGAAAAATTCTAAAAGTTAATATTTTGAAGAATTTAAAGTTATACCCTCAAGCTTAGGGAACTAAGGAAAAGTACAGAAAATCTGCTAATGTTGTCTTCTACCCAAGTACATTCTCCTCTGATGAGATATTAATTTAGAAAGGTTTGTTGCTCTCTTCAACTTTCATTTTCCCATCTATATATCTTACCTCAATAATGTATTTTAATCTTCTCTTTCATCCAGAACTGTTATTTTTGTATAAATTATTTTGCTTAATGTATCATGGGTGGGATCTTGAAAAGAAACTTTTAAGTCACTCAAATATTAGTTGCGAGCTGCTGTTGAGTTGACCCCTTACTCATGGTGACCCCATGTGTAACTGAATGAAACACTGCCCAGTCCTGTGCCATCCCCAAGCCTGGTTGGTTGCTGGTTGGACCATGTGATCCATAGGATTCTCAGTGGCTGATTTTCAGAAGTAGACTGCCAGGCCTTTCTTCCTAGTCTGCCTTAGTCTGGAAGCTCTGCTGAAATCTGTCTAGTGTTATAGCAACATGGAAGGTTCCATTGACAGATGGGTGGTGGTTGTACGTGAGGTATTTTGGCCAGGAATCAACCCAAGTCTCCCTTTGTGAAAGGCAAGAATCTTACCACAGAACCACCACTGCCCTGTAAGTCACTCAAAAGGCCCAGTTAAATAGTTTCTTACAGAGAATATTTCAGTGAATTCTTCACTATGCTGATGTTACTCAGTTTCTAGGGAATAGAACCAGGAGAAAAGGCTTTATTACAGTTTTATGATTTTCTAGAATTTTGGGGAATAAATTTGATGGCAATGTTTATTATTATTAGCCTATTACCCATAAGGGAGCTCTGGTGGAGTAGTGCCTAAGGCACTTGAGTGCTAACCAGAAGGCTGGCGGTTCAAAACCACCAGCCACTCCTAGGAAGGAAGATTGGGCAATCTACTTCTGTAGTGATACTGCCTCGGAAACCGAAGGGGGAGTGTCACTATGAGTTGATTTGACTCGACAGCAATGAGTTTGGTTTTTGGTATTCTCTGTAAAGCAGACACACAGCTCCACACATATCCAAACGCCTCACTCTTTCTTTCTGGAATCACAGTGTTTATGGAAGAATAAGACAATTATTGGTCACAGATACCACTTAGCTGTCAATTTCCCAGATTGTTATCTGAAAAGAAAGCTAAGGATGATTGAATCACAAGAGGTGTAATCTTAAATCCAATAACTTTAACATGATTTTTCTATTGTATAACATACCAAATACAGAAAGACTACATATATAGTTCAAAGAATGATAATAAAACAAATATCTGTGAACCCATTACGCAACATAAGAAATAGAACATTGTCAGTGCATTAGAAACTCCTTCCTGCCCTTCCCCCAAATTCATCTATTATCCTCCCAACGCTATTATCTTGATTTTTATGTTAATAATTCTGTTTTTATTCATATTTTATCACCTATGTGTGCACTGCCTTAAGTTGTTTATTTTGTAAAATTGAGTAGCAAGTTCAAACCTGGCTAAGAAAGGAAAGGGAATTATTTACTTATTAGTTAAAAGTTATAAGGAGAAGAAAGCCATGACATCCCTGAGGGTTTGCAGAAGCCTTTCAAAAGTTCCACTACTTGTCTGTCAGTTTGTCTTCCTGTGGTGGCTTACACGTTGCTGTGATGCTGGAGGCCATGCCACCAGTATTTCAATTACCAGCTGGGTCATCCAGATTCAGCAGAGCTTCCACACTAAAACAGTCTAAGAAGAAAAGCTTAGAGATCTGCTTCTAAAAATCAGGCTACAGGAACCTT
Source organism: Orycteropus afer afer (assembly GCF_000298275.1). Lineage (NCBI taxonomy): Eukaryota > Metazoa > Chordata > Mammalia > Tubulidentata > Orycteropodidae > Orycteropus > Orycteropus afer. The sequence goes on along the minus strand of NW_006921650.1, from coordinate 51,922 downwards.
CTGGATCACAGCAGAACACTGCCCAACTTGCCAGCTTTGGACACATAATCAAGAAGTATCAACGCTAGAGGAGGACAGTGTGTTTGGTCAAGTAGAGGGCTTATGAGTGTGATGAGGACTCTGAGTATGGTGGACATTAGCCACAATGATGGACTTAAACATGCCAGTGATTGTAAGGATGACATAGCATTAGGCAACATTTTGTTTTGCTGTACATAGGGTTGCCCTGAATCAGAAGGGACTGGATGGAAACTATATATCTCTTCATAAGTTTAGTGGGCAAAGAATACTGGAAAACAGAGCTTACCACTACTGGTTAACTACTGGCTGCTGGGAAGCTGGTACTGGACATCTACCCAAAATATGGGGAAGTAAACAGCTCTGTATTTTCTGCTTCTAAGCTCAGCATGGGCCACTTTTGGCTTTTGGGGAAAAACAAAACAGAAGAAAAGAATTCCCATTCAAGTACTAAAAGGGCCTGAGATTTTTACCCTACTTGCAAACTAACAAGTTAGCCTGATAGAATTTCATGAATGCTTGCAGACAATATGAGACTCCTGGGTCGGAGACAGAAGACAATTTATTGCTCACAACAATAAACCACTAACACTACTGCCATCGATTCTGACTCATAGCAACCCTATAAGACAGAGTAGAACTTTGCTTATAAGGTTGCTAAAGTTATAAATCTTTATGGAAGCATGCTTCATCTTTCTCTTAAGGAATGGCTTGTGGGTTAGAACCACTGAATTTTTGGTTAGCAGCTAAGTGCTTTAACTGCTACACCATCAGACCTCCTTTCATTCACAACAGCAGTAGCCAAACTATTAACATTTTTTACACTGTTTTCCTGAGATACAGTTCCCATAAGGCAATGCAGAGAGGACCAGATGGTGCCTGTGTATGTAGTGGGTTGCATTATAGAAGAGGAACTCTGAGGTTAGGGAACCCATATCTTTTATAATGGACAGTAAACATATCTTCCCTTTGCTCCAGAGGTAGGGAAGTGTGACATAGAAACATAATGAGTAGTTTGGAAATGCAAGAAATCCATGGAAAATTCTCTAAACATTCTCTCAGCAAATGTAGGCAGATCTAAATATTCCTTTTTTCATTTTCCCCAATTGCATCAGATTCTTATTTCATGTGTTCAAAAATCTTCTTTTATTCCTCTGAGGAGGTTTTCTCCCTGTATAGTTTTTGTTTCCTTTAAGTTGGTTTATTTTTATTTTATTATTTTATATTACTTTTTATCTTTCTCTTCCTTGTTGGATGTTTTCCTCAGATGCTTAATAATTTTGACTGTATATTCATGATTAAGGACAGGGCACTAAATGGCTTATTGAGAGCTCTGAACAGATAAGGAGGGCTTGATCATGTACTTAACTGTTGGGTGATCTCTTTGAGTCATCTGGGGGAACGCTTGATGTCAATATGTTCAGTTTTCCTAGATAAGTGTCTTTTAATCTTCAGCTTGGATGGTAAATAACTGGTTGTCAGTGTTAAGGGAACCCAGTGGTAGAAGCATGATAGAATTATTAGCATTCCTTATAGTGCCTAAGGCATTTGACTGGTAACCAGAAGGCTGGTGGTTCAAACCCAACAGCCACTCCTAGGAAGGAAATTGGGCAACCTACTTCCGTAGTAATACTGCCTCAGAAACCCAAGGAGGGGTCACTATGAGTCGAATTGACTCAATGGCAATGAGTTTGGTTTTTTTTTTGGAAACCTTCTACCTATTTTGGCAGGAGTTTTATAGGAATATATTTCTTCTAGCAGGAGTCTGAAAATTTAGCTTTTGCGCTGGATTTTAAAGTGTGTGTGTATTTTCTTTTTATTAGAAAGAGGTATGTTTTAGCTATGTTCCTAATTTTAAGGGAGACTACACCTCTTTTTAGTATGGTTGAGTTAATTACAGCTATATTTCTGATGGTTATTTTGTGTCAATTTGACCAAGCTATGGTACCCAGGTATTCTGGCAAGCAATAGTCTAGATAAAGTGGTGACATGTGATTAAATTAGTTGGGCTTAAGTAAATTAGATTACCCTCTATAATGTAGGTGGAACTCATCCAATCAGTTGAAGGCCTTAAGAGCAAAACTGAAGTTTTACCAGTGGTGTGTCCTGCCTCTAGACTTTAAATACTCATTTTGCCAGAATTCACTCTTCATTCTTCTTGTCACCTGACCTACAAATTTTGGGATCAAGACTGCAGCAATCACTAGCCTATCACCTAGCCTATGGATTCCAGGACCAAGATTGACAGATCTTCAGTCTGTCACCTGACCTAAGAGTTTAACCAACATTTTCTATGACAAATTGTCTTGGTTTCATGGTTACAAGTCGACAGTCTGGAAATATTAGAACATAACTTTCAATATTACAGTTAAGTTCTTAGTCTTTCCTAGCAAACAGTCTAAGACAAAAACTCAAATTTTACTTAATGTTTATGACAATTGGTAAGTACGTATTTCTGACCTTTCCCTTATCTAACAAGATGCAATAACTGCCTGATGAGTCGTCTTCTCAAAGCCCCATATGTCAAGTCTCTCATTCTTTCAAGAGGCTCCTCATTAAATGTTCTTGGATGACAGTTATAATTCTGAGTCAAGGCTGAGTTTAGAATATGAGGCTTTCGATTATCTGTTCCCATGGGAGAAATAGGCACATTTTAAAAAAATTTGTTTACTCCTCCTTTAATGAAAATTACTTCAAAAAACAAAAAACAAAAAACACTAAGGTTAAGGAAGCTAGAAGTCAAAATGCTAAGGGGGCAATAGACTTGAATGATGGAGTTGCTCAGAAATTACAAGAGCAAGACCTCACTGCTGTCAACTTGGATCCAACTCATAGCGACCTCTCCTTGGGTTTCCAAGGCAGTATCACTATGGAAGTACATTGCCTAACCTTTCTTTCAAGGAGTGACTGGTGGGTTTGAACCACCAGCCTTCTGGTTAGCCGTTAAATGCCTCAGGCATTACACCACCAGAACTCCCACAAGAGCAAGATACTTGCTTAATTTCATTAAGAAATTTGTCCCGGTGAATCTTTGGAAGCAAAGGAGATTCCATCAAATAAGTAAATAAATCGTATTTATTTTAATTACATCTAGTTGAAATTTTCATTCCGTAAACATTTTCTTTTTAAAACTGGAATGTTTACCTTCAAGCTATTGTCCCCTTTTAAGGTCCCAGGCTTCTTGAGTTGCCTCTGGGTGACCTAAAGCACAAGGCCACTCAAACAATGCCAGTGTGTGTCCCATTTCTGTATACTTAGCAGAGGGCTAGGTGGTGATGATGATGATGGTGGAAATAGGTTATTGCACTGGTGAAGGCTACAAAAGATAGACTCTTTTGTGATTCAAAAATTTGCATTCTTGCTGATGCAATAAGACAAACAAATGAAATAAAATAGACTGTTAGGTGGTTCTTTAATTAACATTAATGCATATGTAAATAATTTACCATATAAAATACAGATCCCTAGGCCTCTACCTTATTTAGTAGATTTGGTTTGATATCTGAAAATATACATTTTTTGCTAATGTTCTGGGTAATTTATTTTGATGAACACTACAATTTGAGCTTATAATCAATTGTCTCAATAAAGTCTATTTTAGGTAAAACATCTATTAAGAAGATTTCAAGGAAGAGATTGGTCCTAAAATATGACGGATTTTTTGTGTCTGGAAAGGAAGTTGAGTTTCTTACATGAAAAGAATATCGTGAGTCAGGACCTGAAGGTGGAAATGAGTTCCACAGGAAGGGACAGGGAGAGAGGTCATGGGGACTACATTGAGAAGACTGAAAAGGCCTTTGTCCAATAAACACTTGTTGGGTGGAAATGTTGGCTTCTGGGTAAAGTTTCTAGTCAGCATACAGAAACAATATGTGAAGTAATTTTTCCTGATGACTTTATTCCTGGGAACTCATCATCTGCAGATTTGGAGCATTAAGTGAATTTTTTTTTCCATCCTCTTCTCTATTGAAAGCCAAAATCCATGTCCCTGTCCGTATGTCTCTTTTATGGAAGTTTGTGCTTCCTATTCTGTAGTAACTCATGGGTTCATCTTACCTTCTTTATTAGACTCCATATTTTTTGAATATAGGTCCTTAACCATTCATCTTTCTATTTTTTATCATCACATAATATTATGCACAAAGATGGTACTCAAAACATTTGTTTAAATAAGTGGTTTATAGCATTATCACTTAATTGATGAAATATGTGTCAGGGGTCAGATACTATGCTAGGTACTTTGTTTCTTATAAATCTACTACAAGTTAAATATTGTTATTCACATATTGCAGGCAACAAAACTGAGGCTTGGACATGTTAAATAAGTGCCTATTGTCACACACTACCAAAAGGCAGAGGCAGAAATAGATGTAGACTGGAACCTCTAATTATCTGACTCAAGGATGTGCTCTTTCTATTGCTAGAAGAAATGAAGGAATGAATGAAAGTGTGAGAGAATAGAGAGTACAAAGGTAAGTCATTAATCTTAATTGAGTGAGGCTCTGAAAGGGATCATTTTAGAAGGTCCTTGCTAGAATGGGAGAAAAATGTGGAACAAAACTCAAAGTCATAAAAAAAAATTAAGAAAATAAAAACCAGACTCACTGGACATATGGAGATTGGTGGAACCCTCAAGACTACAGCCTTTGGTCACAGCTTTGCACCTGGAACTGAACTCACTCCAGTAGCTCAGTTTTCAGTCAAACAATAGACAAGTCTACAAGATGAACTATAATTCTAGGAAGGTACACACTCCTTAGAATAATCAACCATTCAAGATTGAAAGGACAGCATATGTCCAAGAACAAAGTTCAGAAGGAAAGAAGGGTTAGGAGAGAAAGAGAAAAGGAAATGAGAAACAGGGAAGAAGTGGGAGGGGTGATGCTACATTGAGGGGATTGCAATCAATGACATGAAACAAAATATGTGTTAACAGTTGAATGGGAAACCAATTTGCTCTGTACACTTCACCTAACTCACAATAAAAATTTTTAAAAAAAAATCTTAAGTGAGCAAGGGTAAATAAGATTTTCATCATGTATAAATTGCAAGCTTCTCATTCTAGAGGAAGAAGAAAAGTAGGCAGAAATCTTTTGCAGTCCTGAGCTCTGGAGAAAGGCATGGTCAGCTGTAAGCGGGGAGGTACCAGTACACAAAATGTGCAGTCAGGAAATGACTTAAGTGCAGGGTGGGGGCCCAAAAGATATCCTATGCTTAATAGGAGGGAGACCCAACAGTGGACACAATGGTATTGTGTGACAAAGTAGAAAGAAGAAAAGAGCAAATCCTTTGATGGGAGTTAGTCTTGTAAAAACACCAGTGCCCAAGTTCTATCTCCAGAGATTCTGATTACATTGGTCTGAGATGAGTTCCAAACCAAAACCCAACCAAATCTATGGCCATTGAGTCGATTCCACCCAATAGAGACACTAACAGACAGAGTAGAACTGCCTCATAGAGTTTCCAAGGGTGTCAATCTTTACAGAAGCAGATTGCCTTATCTTTCTGCCATGGAGTGCTCGTGGGTTCGAATCGGAGAGCTTCTGGTTAGCAACCCAGTGCTTTAACACAGTAGCACCAGAGCTCCTGAGATGATTTCCAGACACTTTAAAAAATAATATGAATTTAGGGTTGAAATCCACTGTCCTAGGATTTAACATTATTTCCTTAGCACTGGGATTTGGATCACTGATTTCACAGCTCAGCCCTCCATAAGTATCCTCCATGGAAATAAATCACCACTCTGAGATTATTGGTCTCCTTCTACTGAATAAAACATTATGATTATTACTAAGGAACTATTTTGTTCTCATTAGAGGGGATCTATCTTTTTCCGAGGAAGTCTTACATTCTAAGTGATTTTGCTTTTGGGACCAAATTATGCAGCCATTGACATCATCAGCCTGGTTTAGCAAAATTAATGAAAACATAATTAAGCATATTCCTCTCAGCTGTGCCATTTGAAGTGTCCTTATATATTTTTTTAAATAATAAAGTAGTAAGATAAGAGCAAATTGAGAAAATTATTGTTTAAACTGCAAGTTAAGCTTTTCAATTAAACTTAAATTATATTTCTAATGAAGTAGATCATTAGTGATGATTTCAAATAATAAAGTGAGGCAGAGAGGACAGCACAAGGGGTGTGAAGTGGGAGATCTAGCTTCAAAACCTGACTTTGCAAGGGCAGATGGATGACTTTGGGAGGTCACCAACTTGCCTGAGCCTGAATTTCTTCACTTATAATGTGAGGACAATAATACCTACATGCAATGGTGTGCCGATAAATACTTAACAAGTAACTCTGTGAGGGGAGGGGCTGATTTGTGGCATTTGCCTGTATCTGAGGTGTAAATACTTCCAACACAACGGATTCCAAGGTAACAACAAGCTGATTCACAAAAAGCCTGAAAACTTAACAATGGACTTTTGTGAATAAGTCTACTGAACTGGCTCCTGCATACCACTGCTTACTGAGATATGGTGATAAAATGAGGTAATATGTAAAACACATTTTACGTATAAGATGTGGTTGGCCCAGAATTGTTCAATATTGATAGTGTTCCATAATTATATGGTTTTCAAGAATTTCAAATATTACTGTACTAGAAATATAATTGCTAACCATGTGAATGCAAGATAATTTACTCATGGCAAAAAAGAGTAATATTATCTTGTTAACCTGAGTTGAAATGGGCTTGTGTTCTTCCAATCTACATTCACATATTTGAGAGTTATTAGATCCTTGTAGCAGTTTGAAGCTCTGGAGGCATAGTGTCTAAGGCAGTGAACGGCTAATGAGAAGGTGGGTGGTTCAAACCCACCAGCCACTCCACCAAAGGAAAACTGGGCAATCTACTTCCATAAAGATTTACTGTCTCAGAAACCCAGTGGGGGTCACTATGAGTCACAATCAACTTGATGGCAGTGAGTTTAGTTTTTTGAGTTTTGTAGCAATTTGATTCACAAGTATTCCTTGTGCACATTGTGAGTTCTCAACACTATGTTAAGCACCTCAGGGTAAGCTGATAACTTCTTTGAAAGGCAAGATTTGTGTGTGAAAGTCTTAGGATGTCTTTGTGACCTTTCTACTTGCCTTCTCAATGAACCTCTCTTTCTACTACTCCTGGCGCCCAGTGCTTCTCCTTTCCTCTTCTCCTCCATACGGTTACCCAGTCTAGGGACATTGTGCTCCATAGAGTTTTCAATAGCTGCTGCTTTTTAGAAATAGCTTTCTTCCGAGACAAGTATAGAAAGATAGTTGTTCAATTTGAACCAAGAGGATGGGGATAAAGGAGTTCTTTTGTGTTCAGTTATAAAATAATGGGAGCCAGGCAGTTTTTATATTTAATAAAAATCTCTTAAATTGGAATTTTTTGTGTTCTAACTCCTGCTTTGATAACTCCTAGGCTTATTTTGCAAACTGTAAGAAAAATACACCGTTGGCATTGATTTATACAACAGATGGTTTTAAAAATGCTTCCAAGTGGCTCCTCAAAAGCAAACCTGGTCACAGCTATATTGGTTGGTAATGAATTAATTGTCTTTACCATTGGTATATTTTATGGGAAAATTTCTGTAATGTTTAGAATTAAATTCAACTGCTTGTAAAGATGGATAGGATGCAACTATTGGTCTCTGCTCATCTGGAGCAAAGAAGAGAAAATCAAAGTCATCTGGAAACAATTAGTCCAAACATATGACAGACCACTAGGACCTCAGCCTTCATGACCCTGAGACCAGAAGAACTAGATGATGCCTAGGTACTAGTGCCAACTACCCAGAAAGGGATCAAAATTGGAAATCTTGGATAGAATGGGAGGAAAAATGTGGAACAAAATTCAAAACCACAAAAATGACCAGAATTACTGGTCAGATAAAGATTGGTGGAACTCCTGAGACTATGGCCCTGGGTTACCCTTCAGGCCTAGAAATGGACTTACTTCTGTGGATTGGCTCTTAGCCCAACAGTAGAAAGATCTATATGCAGAACACCTACCCCAGGGAGATGCACCCCTTAGATCAACCAGCCACAAGACATCAGAGGAGTAGCATTCATAAAGAGGGAAAGCTGGACAGACAGGAACGCATAGGTAAGAGGGTCACAGGGAGGAGAGAGGAAGAGAATTTTTTATGGTTGGGGATTGTAATCTGGGTGTAAAACCAAATGTTCATGACCTGTTACATGTAAAATGAATCTGCTTTGTAAATTTGCACCCAAAGCACAGTTAAAAAAAAAAAAAAAAAAAGATGGCTAGGACTCCTCCCTCTTTGATTGGGTTCACCGTGCTCACCGTGCTGCTAGAGCAATGTTTCTGTTGGTTGAACTCGAACAACTCCTCTATGCTCAAAAGACTTCGCTAATTATTATCTGTGCTTATAAGGCTCTCCTTAGCTGTGCTTCCCTCAGTGGTGCAAATAAATGGTTAAAGAGCTTGGCTACTAACTGAAAGCTTGGAGATTTGAATTCACACAGAGATGTCTCAGAAGAAAGGCAATCTACTTTTGATGAAAATCAAAAGTGAACTGAAAGCCCTATGGAGCACAATTCTACTCTGACACACATGGGGTTGACTCAATGACAACTGGTTAGCTGTGCTTACTAGCCCTGGGGGTGCTGTTCCTTGTCTGCCTCTACAGTCTTTCCTCCCACTGATGTCTGATATGCACCCCATGCTTGCACGTCAGTCACAAGGAACTGCATTGAGTTCACCAAAGATACCCTCTTGTTTCATGCTTGCATGCATTTACCCATGTTGTTCCTTCCACCTGGAATCCCCTCCCTAGAGTACTGTTAACTCACTTTTCAAGATCCAACTCCAGCTTCTCCTCTCTGAAGTCTTCTCTGACCATCCAACGGAGTTGATTCCCCCCAATTCCCTTTGAAAGTGCCCACACCATACTGGGTGTTAAATATTTTGAATATTACCCTCACTCTGTACCTCCTGAATCTGGCAACTGTTCCTGCAGATCAATGCTTATGGCCTTGTGCAGCTGTCTGAATTTGCATGTGGTAGGAGAACGTCAGATTTGGAAGGCATATTAGCATCTCACTGCCTCTGCTCCCTAATAAGGAAGCCGAGTTCCAGAGAGATTGAATTTCCTGGCTGAAATCATGGCAGAGGTAGGAGCAAAACTCAAGTCTTTGGATTTCTAGGCCAGTAAGTTTTTCATTAAACCTCTTTCATTTCTATTTAAAGTAGTTCTTGACAGTAAATAGAAAAGAAAAAAGATGGAGGTTTAATAAAAAGAAGGGAGGCAGGTGGACAGTAGAAGATAGAATGACAACTGCATTCCTGGTAGGGTACAAATAGTGGAGTGTGGAGAGGAGATGTTGCTGATGGAGGATGGCTGAGTATCTTGCTCAACAGAGTTCTAGCATGCTCTGATGTGGCATTGCCCTAAAAACTCACTGTCTTCCAGTCAGATCCAACTCATAGTGACCCCTCCTTGGGTTTCTGAGACGGTATCACTACGGAAGTAGATTGCCCAACCTTCCTTCTGAGGCATTACCCTGGGTGTGGCCAAATCTGTATATTACCTAGATTTAGGCTAGGAGTTTAGTGCCTACAGATTGCATTGGTGAGGGCCATTCAAATCTCTTCCCTATCAAAGCACCAAAGTTACTCCCTCTTTCTTGAGTGCAAAATGCGCGAGGATGCAGAGTTAAAAGTCTTCACATTTGCTTTCTTACTTGTGTAGGTCTCTTGTCTAGAGCTATTCTCACAGTTCTTGCCACATGTTTTGAATAAAATCAAAACTCTCACCAGGCATGCAAGATCTAGCTCCTTTCCATTGTCCCAGTAATGATGCTAATTTACATCTATTGAAAGTTTACTGTGAGCCAGGGGTTGCCCTATGTGGTGTTGTGAATTAACTGGTGTATTGAGAACAACCTTTTAAGGTGTCAATCCTGCTTTAAGATGAGGAAAATGAGGCCTTAGTTTAAATCTTTTATCTGAGTCACACAAGTCCAAAGTGGCAGGGATGAGATTTAAATGGAGACAATCCAAGCAGAACCTCTTTCTTAGAGGACATGCTGTAAGGAGAATAAAATTTTGAGTGTGGTCAAAACTACCATCAGTGGGGCACGGAATATAGTCTTCATATGTGGTGTGGAACACCAAGGAAGGACCAGGAGAGAGAAACAGAGAACATTTCAAACAAATAATATAGGAGATGGCAGAAAAGCACTGAGAAGGGAGGATGGAGATGAACTATGTCTGTGTCATAGTTAGAGAAAATATGTTTAAGCAGTGACCGAAACCTATCTGTTGTAGCACACGTTGTTCCCACGTTAAATTTAACTTTAAACTGCTTGGGTCATAAGTGTACCCCTCCATAAACTTTTACAAAGGCAACACACCCATGATAAAAACTGGACCATTTCCAGCCTCCTAGGAGCCCCATTCTGCCCCTTTTAATTCCCTTACACTCCACCTCCCCAAAGGGAACCCCCATCCTACTTCTACACCATAGATAGGTTTGTTCTGTTTTTGAGCTTTATATAAATGGAATCATACATACTTACTATTTTGCTAACATTTTGTTTCTTAATTCATCTATACTTTTGTGTATGTTGTTGTTGTTGTTGTTTGCCGTTGAGTTAGCCCCGACTCATAGCGACCCCTCCTTGGGTTTCCGAGGCAGTATCACTACGGAAGTAGGATTGCCCAACCTTCCTTCCGAGGAGTGGCTGGTGGGTA
>NW_006921650.1:16770-17478 GCF_000298275.1 Orycteropus afer afer | reverse complement strand
CCATTGAAACTAGAGGCTTTTCTTCACTCAGCCAGCTGCTGGCTGCTGAGGCTGAGAAGCCCAAGATTGACAAATAAAATGGTTACCAAACCACATGGCAAGCCATTAATTCAAGTCCATTGTGAGTCCCTAGGTTTGCAGAGCACGACATGGCTACATGCAGGGTTCAAGTGTGCCATATGCTAGAGACCATTCCCCAAGGGTTCTGCTTATATAAAGGAAGCAGACCACATTCCCTAAGGCAGCTACTCAGCTGCTCACAGTAGATTGCACCATGGAGTTGATTACCAGTCTCGTTATGGGGAATACTACATCTAGCTGCCCAGCTACTCAACCAGGCCCAGCCAAGCTGACACATCAACTGAACTACCATGTATGGTATAATTAAAAATAAATGGTATGTATATTTAACAAGTTTTACACCTTCTTACCACTTCTATCCTGTCCCAAGCCACTATCATCTTTTGTCTGAATTTTTGCAAAAACCTTCTACCTGGTCTGATCAAGGGCACCTGCCCTTGCCTTCCTATAATCTATCTTCAACAACCAGGGCGATGTTGCTAAAATGAATTTGCTCCAATTCCTCAGTGGCTCCCTATGCCTTTTTGGGCAAAACCTAAAATCCTATGTGGTCAGTGTGGTGTCTACCTCTTGACTTCTCTAAACTCGTCCCCAACTTCTCTCCCTGGCTCACTCCTTCTAGCCACC
>NW_006921650.1:11677-16240 GCF_000298275.1 Orycteropus afer afer | reverse complement strand
TCCCCTCTTTAGATTCAGATTCCACTAAAGCAGGGATATTTTTCTCATTAGTCCCTTCCCTGTACTTCTGAATTCCTAGCATCTAGAACAATTCCAGACACATAGTAATTGCTCATAAATATTAGTTGAATGAATAAATAAAGGAAAAGTATAAATCTAGCATCTTCCTTGTTAGGTGTCGAATACCGAGGAGAACGAGACCAGGGTGAATTGGTAGAAAAATAAATTTTATTGAAACATCCATCCAGTTGATGGGCTGAGGGTTAGAGTAGCCCTCCACCCCCCATGGATCCTCTCTGCAGGGTGCTTAAGTCCTTTGCCTATTTCAAAAGAACCAATCCTAAGTGTTGAAGGGGAACTAAACACAAGGGAGGGCGGGGACAAGATAAGCCCGGGACCGAGACAAGGATCCAAGTGGAAACTGAGAGAGGGGTAGGGGCTGCTTCACGGTGGGAAAAAGGGAACAAAGACCTCCACCGGAAGCTGAGAGTTTGGGGAGCGTGGGAAAATGGACAAAGAGCTTCACCGGAAGCTGGGTGGTTTGCAAGAGGGGGCACCTGAAGAGTGGGAAAGAACACAAGGGGTCAAAGCAGAAATTGGGGGGTGGAGCCTGGGAAAATACTGGGAGAGACAGACAGAAACTTAGTAGATTCTGGCAGGCTGAGTCGACGGTGAAGGATTTATCTATCATTCTTTAGTAGAGGTTACTAGACATTCCATTAAATTGGATAATTTTATATCGGGTGTCCTGTAAAGGCTGTGATGGATCCATTTATCTTAGAAAGGAATAAAGGGTGTGGCAGTACCATGATTGATCTAATTGGCCCAACTCCTTTGGATTACATTATGATTAAATCAAAGGTATGGGAAAATTATACTTCTCAGAGGGATAGATGATGGAGTTTCCTTGGAAAATGCAGGAGTATCCAGAGTCCCTCAAGAAGATGGATCTATGTGTCCACTCTTGGTCTTGCAGATGGCTGTGACTGATCACAAGCTATACCACCAAGAAAGATAGCAGGTCTGTCAAATGAAACTCATTCCCACCCCTGGAAAAATAGCTCAAGGCACTTATGATTCTAAGTCTGTGGCAGAGTCCTGGCTTGCTGGCAGATCAGGAATTTTCTTGAGAGGAATTCTTTGAGGGAGAACAGGATGACCTCTTAAATTTATACCCCTTCTATTTCAACTTTCATAGCATCTAGATTTCCACATCAGGGATCTATCCCTATTAGACCGGGAGATTTTTGTTGTTGTCCTGAAGAGTATCTTCTTAAGATGTCTTGTGCCCAAAGCAGATAATATATATGGGAAATGTCCATCTTCAACAACTAGCTTTTAGGAAGGTTGTAGAAATTGACCATTGGCTAAATTCCTAGGAGAAAAGGAAAAGGAAGAGGTAGTTGGAAGTGAAAATTAGGGAGAAAATAATCTTAAAATAATAGGAGCAAAGAAATATCCTCACCTGACATACAATTAGTTCATAGACTGACATACAATCCAAGCCGCCCTACTGGGAAGACAGGTCCTTTCTGCTGGAAATATTTTTTGATAAAAAAAATTGAGAGAGTAACCTTTTTATGAATTTTGTTTTGTGACTTAAATTGTTTTGGTTTAGGCAAAGACACAGAAAATTAGGAGGACAAAGTACCAAACTCCAAAGTCCACTGCTGTCTGAGTTGGACCTGACTCATAGTAACCCCTCCTTGGGTTTCCAAGGCAGTATCACTACGGAAGTAGATCACCCAACCTTCCCTCAGAGGAGTGGCTGATGGATTTGAACCACCAGCCTCAGTAAACCAGGAAAAGTGGCGTAAAACAGTCCATGGTATACAGGAGTTTTTCTGCTTGCCTAATATTTATTTACCTCTAAAGTCAGCTGTTCAAACTCCCCAGCCACTATGTAGAAGGAAGACAGGACAATTTATTTCCCTAAAGATTTACAAGGAGCTCTGTTAGTGTAGTGCCTAAGACACTCGACTGCTAACTAGAAGGCTGGTGGTTCAAACCCATTAGCCACTCCTCGGAAGGAAGGTTGGGGAATCTACTTCCGTAGGGATACGGCCTCGGAAACCCAAGGAGGGGTCTTTATGAGTCGGGTGCGACTGGACGACACATAACAATAACCTCAAAGATTTACAGCCTTGGAAACCCAATGGGGGTAGCTGTGAATCAGGAACAACTGGATGGCAATGAGTTTGGTTTTTGAGAAGCACAAACACCTCCCAGATGCTTCTGAATGCTTTTGTTTTTGCTTCTCCTTTTATTGTTTTTGTTTTTCCTGAAGACACATATCTTTGCCTTTGAACTAGAGAGGCTGTTCCCCAAGGGCTCTAAGACTAAGAAGACACAGTTGGAAATTGGGCCCTTGGGGGATGGATGGGGACAACTATGTTAATAAATTCTTTGGAGGGGAGATAACTTAGACAGGGAGGGATAGGAAAATAGAATCCACTAGGGGTACATAAAAAATTCTGTCCACAATGATAGATTATGGATAAAGTAAAAAGGAAAATTATTTTGTAATCTGACTCCCCTACCCTTAACCAAGAGCCTCTTCCATTTTTCTGAGTCAAATGTGAGATTCAAAAGCAATGCTTTTTTTTTTTTTTTAACATTATCAGTATAGGAGTAGGCAGCAAGAAAACTTTCCCCCTCTTTTTTTAGAAACAATTTTGACCTTTATAATTACTTTAAAAATAATCCACATTTATAGTTGAAATTTCGGAAAAGGCACAAAAGTATAAAGAAAAAAATAAAAATCACTCAGAATCCAATCATACAATATTTTGATGTTTATGTTTTCAATCTTTTTCATTAATATACATACTTTTAAAAAAAGAAAACATGCAATTATACTACATATCCTGTTTTGTGACTTGCTTCTTTCACCTAATTTACCCTGTACATTGATTTTCCCACATCATTAAATGTTTTTCTCGTTTTTAACAACTGTATAGTACTTTAACGTGCTTGTGTCAGTATTTATTTAACTATTCCCCTGTTGTTGAACATTTGGATTTTCTTTTTATTTCAATGTGAACATTTCCTTTAATTTAAAATAGGAATAAAGAGCTGTGAGTGTATTTTAAAACAAAAGGTTTTTTCCTTCTTCCTAAGGCATTAACTCACTAATCATTCAAAATGTCTCTTGGAACATTTGCCCGAAGCAGGAACATTCCAGCTGTTTTGATAACTGGAGAGGACTTTGGTAGACAGTTTTCAGGAGGGAGATGGTAAAGGTGAGGTGATGGTGTGTGTTGAAGGTTGGGGGTGGTTCTTATTACTAAGTCATGGAATTAAATTTTAATACTTGAACTATTTAGAAGTCAAAGTTATAAGTGAAAGGGTTCTAAGCTGTGTGTTTAACAAGTGGGATGGAGTAATTGTTGTTGTTGTTAGGTACCACTGAGTCAATCTTCTGCTCATAGTGACCCAATGCCACAGAGTAGAACTGCCTCATAGCATTCTTTAGGTTGTAATCTTTCACAGGAACAGATTTCCAGGTCTTTTGTCTCACAGAGCTGCTAATGGGTTTGAACCACCAACCTTTCAGATAGCAGCTGAGTGCTTAACCATTGCACAATCAGCGCTCCTTAGGATAGCATTAAAAACAAAACAAACAAACAAAAAAACCAAACTCACTGCCATCGAGTTGATTTTGACTTATGGTAACCTTCACTGGGTTTCCAAGACAGTAAATCTTTATAGAAGTAGATTACTCTATCTTCCTTCTGCAGAGCAGCTGGTGGGTTTGAACCACCAACATTCTGGCTAGCAGCCAAATGCCTCAGGCACTGTGCCACCAGAGGTGGTAGTGAATATGAGTTATTCAAAACAGAACTAATGTGCTGAGGTTGGAGGTTAGTTGATCCTATTTTTAATTGAAGATGTACAGATGCGGATTATTTTGCTTCCCCTTTCCTTTCACACTCTGGAGCCATAGGCACTGAACATTGTGGTCCCACAGGGACTAAACATTGAAGCAGCTTCTTTTCTGTTTAGACCAAGATGAATTTGTTACACTATGTAAGCTCTGACTTTCTTTTCTCTGGATCAAGGCTCCCGTGAAACGTCTGAAATACTGGAGCCACTAGTTTAGATGCCAACTTTGTTCAACTTTCCCAGGTCTCCCATTAGAATTAATTGTTTTTGCATAGGCATGCCCACTTACATGCAATTATTTAGACTTCATTTTCTTTTACTTTGTGTTATAAAAAGTTGTTTCTATCCCCAGTGGTTGAAGACATGAACCTTTCCTTATTCGTCATTGTGCTTATGTCTGGCACAGAGCCTGACATAGGTGATCAGCAAATATTTGTAGTAAAATCAAAGAGAATAAGTAACAGACCAGGAGATAAGATAAAGCACTTGGACTGCATGTATTTTCTTCCCTTTTAATTTCCTCTGTTTTCTCTTTCTGGCTCTCCTGTGTGTTGTTTCCATTCTCCTTATCAATCACTTAGGGTTAGGATATTTAATTTACAGCATATTCAGAGTCCTTGCAGTCTTAGGAGGAAAGAAGCTACAGGAATAAAAACTAATTAAATATATAACATTAGA
>NW_006921650.1:6639-11292 GCF_000298275.1 Orycteropus afer afer | reverse complement strand
TAAAACATACCCAATTCTTATACTTACTTCAATTCGGTAAACCTGTATGAGATCTTTACTGTGTGTGAGGCACCCAGAGACAGTGGGGGCATGAAAGGAGGAGGATGACTCCTGCCTTCAGGAAGGTAATAAGTTAATAGTAAGTTCATAGCAAGCCTGGTGTCAGAGTAGAACTGCCTCATAGGGTTTTCTAGGCAGTAATCTTCACTAGAGCAGATCTTTACCAGGTCATTCTCTTGTGAAAACTGTGGGTGGGTTCTAACCACAGACCTAATGGTTAGAAACCTAGCTCTTAACCACTGAACGATCGCGCTTCTTTTCATAAAAACCTTAGGAGCAGAAATTGTTTATTATTACCTAAACCCTCAGGTATGGGGTCAACATCATGTCACCATAGGTTGAAATCGACTCCATAGCACCTAACAACAATAACAGATGCAAATGGTTATCTGAAATGCAGTCTTGATGAAATCAAACTTAAGGTGGCTTTTTCTTGCCCAAAATATACACTTTACAAATGCCAGATCTGAGGCACTGAATGGAGAAATGTCTCCCAGTGAGCTCACAGGTGCCCCCAAAGTGGAACCCATCCTGCTTTTACCACAGACACCCCTTTCCTTCCACAGCCTACATTCTCTTTCCTCCCAGCCCCCACCATACGTGGCACAGGTGGAGAAGGGTACTACTTCCTTAGGTGTGCAGTGATATCATCTAGGGTTTAGAGAAGAAATAGAGATCATAGTTTTAAACCTCTTTTGGATTGCAAAACACTTTGAGAATGTAATAGAAACTTCTGGAGTAATTTCTCAGAAAACTGCAATATGGTCATACAAACAACTTCACCAGCAATTTCCAGACCCCCTGAGGCTCACCCAGGATGAGAGCCAAACCCATCTCTTTCCTAGCACTTGACTACCTCTCCTCCTTCTGTGCTAACTACATAAATGAATGAGACAGCTCCTGAAAACAAGTCAAGGGACTCAGGAAACATAAATCAAAATGCTCATGTTCAACTAGTCAGACAGGTAACAAAATAAGACAGTAAAAGTAAGGGATCCCTAACTTTAATTTGATGTAGGAATAAATGATTCTTTTTTCACAAGAAAGTTGATAATTTTAATTATCACTACATTTTAAAATTACAGAACAGTAGCAAAACCTCTGAGAATAAACTAATATAAAATACCTCTACCTGATGGTGACAGGAGGCTTCTGTTTAGAATGAAATAGATTTTCAGATGGTAGATAGATTTAGGAATTTGTAGGGATAATGGAAAGCAGTGTGAAATGATGTATATTGTGAAAACAAAGCCTTATTTATGATAAAGGGGAGAAGACTTGGTTGTTCTATTATTGTGGTGGTTATGATTCTGTGTCAACTTGGCTAGGCCTGGTTAAGTGGTTGGGCAGCTGGTGAGTTATTCCCCATGATGAGACTGGCAATCAATTCCATGGTGGGATCTACCACAAGCAGCTGAGTAGCTGTTGGGTATGTGGTCTGCTTCCTGTATATAAGAAACAGCTTTAGGAATGGTTTCTAGCTGATGGCACACTTGGACCCTGTGTATAGCTATGTCGTTATTCAGCAGCCTGCCATGCCCTGCCAACCGTGAGACTTACAATGGACTCGAATTAATGGCCTGCCATGTGGTTTGGTAACATCGGGACTGTGCCTTTTTACTTGTCAACCTTGGGTTTGTCAGCCTCAGCAGCCAGCAGCTGTCTGAGTAAAGAAACACCTCTAGCTTCAGTGGGCCTGGAGCAAGAGGCAGAGCTGAAGCCCAAGGTTGAGGGGCTTTCACATGGCCCCTAGAGCCTGGCACTTCAAACTTGGACTTAAAGCCTCCAAATTGTCAGAGAATAAACTCCTTTTTGTTCAAACCATCCCATTTGTAGTATATTTCTTGTCAGAGCAGCACTAGGGAACCAGAACAATTATCTTTTCCCCTTCCGTTATTTCTCCTTGCCTTTCTCAATCATCCTTGCTTTTCTTTCCTACATTTGAGCTGAAGCTATTGATATAGGAAACACTAAAGATTTCTTAGACTATCAAAAGTAAATGACTTTTTCAAATGCTAGACAAAGGTTATGGGGGAAAATCCCTTTAGCTAAACAGCAGTCTGGAAATGTGATCTTTTAGAAAATATCAGAGACCTTTAAGAAAATAATCTAATTGTTTTATTTTGTTTCATATCTAATTTGCTGTTAAATGTATATAGCTACAAACCAAGCTCCACCATCATCAGAATAGACTTTCCTTCCATAGCCCAAGTCAAGCAGGTAGAAATAGCCTTCATTACAAATGTTTTAATGAAGAAATTATTTATTTATTTATTTCTAAATGCTGTTTTTTGACTCACGCTGATTTTCCAGTTTCCCTTTTCTTAGCTCCCTAAACCAAAGTTCTTACCACTGTGGATCAGACATTCAAAACATGATACAGAGAACTCTCTGGAGTCCTGGGTGGGGCAGATGGTTAATGTGTTCAGTTGTTAACTGAAAGATTGGAGGTGTGAGTCCTTTCAGAGGCACCTCAGAAGAAATGCCTGGCAATCTCCTGCAAAAAATCAGCCATTGAAAACTGTATGGAGGACAGTTCTACTCTGACCCACATGAGGTCACCATGAGTCAGAATTGATTCCAAGGTGACTAGTACAGAGAACTTTCTGATGATAATCACTATGGACACCATCCATTACACAGACTCTGTATGTCTGGCCAATTTGTACCCCTCAGCAGTTCCTTCAAATAGGCTCCAATCTCCACATAACAATTTTAGCCAGAAAGATGCAATCACCTAGGAACATTGTGCTGAGTCTAGGGCCACCCCCTGAGTATATATATGTGCAGGCCTCTCATGTTGTCGTTGTTGTTATGTGGCGTCAAGTTGGACCCGACTCATAGTGACCCCTCCTTGGGTTTCCGAGGCAGTATCATTATAGAAGTAGATTGCCCAAACCTTCCTTCTGAGGAGTGGCTGGTGGGTTTGAACCGCCAGCCTTCTGGTTAGCAGTCAAATGCCTTAGGCACTATGCTACCAGAGTAACTGGAAAAGAAGTACTGGAACTCCAAGGAGATGCTAAGAAAAAATAAGTTTAAGAAGGATCAACTACTGGCCTGACTCATCAGAGACAATGTGGATGTGACAGATACTAATTCCCCTTAGTGATCGTTCTTTTGTTCCTTTAAAAATTAGAACTGACCCATGATATAGTTGGATACACAACCATCTGTGAAGAGATTGTATTTTCTAGATTTCCTAGCCCTGAATGTCACCATCAGATATGAATGGAAGTATTGTGTGCAGATAATCAAATCTACTAAATTTATAAATGCAGGTTAAATATCTAAAGGATGTAATTAAGTTGTAACTTGGAGCCATCCTTTTAAAATTATTTTTAAACCTTACAATATTACATTATAAGGTCGATAAGGATCTTAAAATCTTAATATAAACTAAGTTTTGAGTTTTGGACTTTAATAAATTTGTATTAAATTACTGATTAAAAATGTAATTTTTTGTTAAGGCTACAAAGCTGTTTTGAGTATCCTCTCTGGTAGCATAGTGCCTAAGGCACTTGACTGCTAACCAGAAGGCTGGTGGTTCAAACCCACCAACCACTCCTCAGAAGGAAGATGGGGTAATCTACTTCCGTAGTGATACTGCCTCGGAAACCCAAGGAGGGGTTGCTATGAGTCTGGTCCGACTCGGCAACACATAACAACAACAGCAACAACAACATGCTATTAGCACTTCAAATACTCAACTAGGCATGAAAAATGAGATGTGACCTTCCAATAGATCTGAATCACTGGAATTCACTGATGCCCACACTTTTATATATTCTATTAATCAAATCCCCAGGCAGATGACATCTATCTGAGAAAAGAGATAATAATAAATTGTTCTCCACAAAAACAACTGAAGCTGTATACAGTGTCAATTGATTCATCTTTTCTTTGTTCCTGGAGAACAAGTGGAGGCTTTTCAGTTCAGAGATCACAGCCAGGTCATTATTAATTTCAGACTGATCACGGATACCACATTCTTTGATTAACTTTAATCTTTAGAGAAAGAACAAATGGATGAAAATGAATATGCTTGGCAGTTAAAAGAACTGCCTTAGGCTTTTTTCATATACATGAGACAAAATATTGATCAAGATGCACATATTAAATCATGAACTAATAATGCAGGAATTTCTCAGTGCCATGCTGTCTTTCTTTCAGGGACACACGAGAGTAGCTTAGCCTACTCTGCTTCTTAGCATCCAACTAGATAATAGGGAGTTTTCATTTTCTCTAACACCTCACCATCTAGACTGTTTGCTTTTCAGAATTTTGAAGCAATCAGATTTTTAAAATCAAATTTGTGGTAGTGACAAGACAGAACTTGTTGAAGCCCAGTAACCACTTAGTAAAGAGTACTAGCTTAGGAGTCAGGAGAAGTGAATGTTTGTCTCAGATCCTCCGCTTACCAGCTCAGCCAGCTTGGAAAAATCATCTCAGCTCTTTAAACCTGAGTTTTCTCATGGAAGGGCTTTTGTAAGAATCAAATGACTTGAAGGATAGGGAAGTATTTTGCAAACTGGAAGCTCTTATAAATATAAGGGGCTGTACAAATGGGGGTGTATTGAATAAAGTCCAAAGAAA
>NW_006921650.1:2502-5799 GCF_000298275.1 Orycteropus afer afer | reverse complement strand
TTGTTTTTGACTGAGCATATCCTGAACTTGGAGAACCACATTTGTTCTCAAAGTTGTGTGCCATTTGAATCAACTAAGAAGTTTTGAAAAATACAGATTCTTGGGCTCCAATCCTGAGGCTGATTTAATTGGTCTAGGATGTGACTAGGCATCAGAAATATTGATTACTCTATGCATCCAGGGCTGAGAATCTACAAAAAGCTGTGCAGCATAGTGCTCAAGAGGGTAAGTTTTGGAATCAGACCTAATTGGACCCTACTCTTTACTTTGTTACTTACTAGCTCTGTGATTTGGGCTTGACCTCTGTTTCATCATCTGTAGAATGAGAATAAGAATAGTACCTATCTCATAGGGGTCTTGTAAGGATTAATGCTGACATATTCCTAGTGCTTTGCAGAGTGTCTTGGATACAGTAAGGGCTATTATTGCTATGCTTGGTATTATCATCATTATGGCCATCATCATCATCATAATTATTACAAACACCTCTTCTCATCTTCTTACTCAGTTTCTCAACACACATGTCATTGACATTTTGGGTAGGACAATTGTTCACTGTGTTCACTGTGCCCTGCATAGCTGGACAGTTAACAGCCTTGGCCCCTTGACTGCTATCTGTCATTAACAATTATCTCCACACATTTCCAAATATCTGTCCCCTGAGAGGTGGACAGCACAATACCTGGCTTTACTGGAGCCTGGCTGCATCTCCTGCCTCATCTAGTTCTCTCCATCTCCTCCCACTTCTTTTGAGAAAAACTAAAGTAGGTACAGTTTTAGGCATAGTGCCGATGCCACTACTCCTGCTTGAAATGCCTATCTCCACCTCTCTATCTGGCCACTTAGTATATACTTCTCTTTGAAACTTTTTCTGATATCCTCTTTCCCAGTCAGTATTTTTCAGTCACTCATTCCACTTTGTCACTTCTGAACTTTGCACAATTCTTTAGTAAAACACATACATGCTGAATTGTAATTCCATTTACTCTGTCTGAAAGATTCTCTACATAGGCTCTAATTTAGTATTTACAACCTAACTGCAAATTATAAATTAGTATCTCCATTTTTGTAAGGAATGAGTAAGACTCATAAATAATACATAGTTGTCTAAGTTCATACAACTAGCAATTGTCAGAACATGCATTTTTCTTATTTCAAATTCTATGCTTTTCCCATTGCATCATTGTGTTTTATATTGTGGATAAATTTTACATGTATGTCTGTCTCCCTTACAATCACAATAAGCTGCTCAGGCTGTAGAGCCTAACATCTTTGCACCCCCAGATATACACCTAGTACACAGTTCATGCTCAGCAAATCCTTGTCGAATTTGAGGAAACAGTTCCATTTTATGGTTGGGTATCATATAGTTGAATTTTCATGTTGTCTACAGTGGCTTCCTGGCATGATTATGAACTCTGTAAGGGCAGTAACCATGCCTTTTTCATTTGTTTCCCCCTAGCATATTGGCTAAATCATAGTAGGTCTATTCAATCACCTCATATGCCTGTGAAAGCTGGACCGAAGAAGAGTGGATGCTTTTGAGTTGTGGTGTTGGCAAAGAATACTGAAAGTACTGTGGACTTCCAGAAGAACTAATAAATCTGTCCTGGAAGAAGTGCAGCTGAAATGCTCCTTGGAAGCAAGAATGGCCAAACTTAGTCTCACCTACTTTGGTCATGTTGCCAGAAGGGACCATTCCGTGGAGAATGCTTGGTAAACTGGAGGGTCAGTGAAAAAGGGGAAGGCCCTCAATGAGATGGATTGACACCATGGCTGCCATGATGGGCTCAGGCATAGCAAGGACAGTGAGGCTGGCACAGGACCGGGTATTTTTTCGTTCTGTTGTACATAGGGTGGCTATGAGTCAGAGCCAACTCTTTGGAACCTAACAACAACAACAACATTGATTCATGCAACATTGGATGGATCTCAAGAAAATAATGCTGAGTGAAAAAAGCCAATTTCAAAATGGCTATGTATAAGATCCTATTTATTTAGCATTCTTGAAATGATAAACTTATGGAGATAGAGGAGCTCTGGTAGTGTAATGCCTAAGGCACTTGACTGCTAACCAGAAGGTTGGCAGTTCAAACCCACCTGCCACTCCTCAGAAGGAAGGTTGAGCAATCTACTTCCATAGCGATACTGCCTCAGAAACCCATGGAGGTGTCGCTATGAGTCAGGTCCGACTCGACGGCACATAACAACAACAACAACATGGAGATAGAAAACAGATTAGTGGTTGTCAGGGGTTAGGGAAGGGACATGGGTGGAAGATAGGTAGCTGTGCCTATAAAAGTGTAGCATGAGATGACCATATGGTTGAGATGACCATATGGTTGGTCAGAGACTTCTGGGGTTCTTTAGGATAAAACCTCAGGGCCATTTTTGTGTCCTCTGCAGAAACAGATGCTTTCCTGGGTGTGCTGGCAATGTCGGTACTCCTTTTATTGATTCTCCACACCCTTAAAGTTACCATGATAACCAAGAAGACCTTCTGTGATGGATGTCAGATTTCCAGCTGAGAGAGTTGGGTGCAATGCACTTTCTTGTAGATGCTTAATAAATATTTGTTGACTGATTTACTAGATCATTTCAAACTATCCTGAATACTAGTAGGAAGTCAGGCTGGGATCATTAGTTATCACATCTATATTTCCACAAAGTTCCTCTCAAGATCTAAGGCTGGTTCTCCCTTTGTACCTAGGCTGGATAATATGCAAGAGTGTATTTTCAATGTCAGAATACATCTTACGTCTGTAACTCTCAAGTGCAGTATAATAAATCTTTAATCTTGTAATTCTTTCTTTGATAATTGATGAGAAATGTGTGTAGTGAGTAGTGAGGAATGTAGGGAAGAGCATTCTTCTGATTTTTCTTTGAACATGAAATATTGGCTAATGTCCAATACAACTAAACATAGAATATGATCCCTCACACACCACACACCCACACAAATGTGATACTATGAATGATTTAGGTGAACATGCTCTTGGGCAGGAATATTATAAAAATTCTATCATCTCTAAAAGATAGATTGCTGCAGTCAGTCTATAAGAAGCATTTGCTAATTGACTTGTTAATTGCCTTTGAGTCAATTCTGCCTAGTGATGACCCCATATGGGCAGAGAACTGTGTGCTCCAGAGGGTTTTTCAAAGCTGTGACCTTTTGGAAATAGATCACCAGACCTTACTTCCAAGATGCCTCTGGGTGGGTTTGAACTGCCACCCTTCTGGTTAGTAGTCCAAAGCTTAACCATTCACTCCACCCAGGTTATGCTAACCAAACCAAAA
>NW_006921650.1:1135-1649 GCF_000298275.1 Orycteropus afer afer | reverse complement strand
CACACTTAAGAGCAAAAACTGAAAGTTAGTGCAGGTGCAAACAGCTGAGCATTGGAGAACTGCAAAAATTTCCTTTCTGAGCAGAATGGCAAATGCAACTTTATGAAGTTTACACAGTAGGAACTTGGATGAGATGAAAACCTGAGGCTTTATGGAGTCCCAGGGTAGATCGTCCCCAAACACTGCTTGACAAGGTGTACGGCAAAGGAAAGGCTTTCATTAGGGCCAGACAGGGCCTAGGGGTCCATGAGGAAAATGCCAGCACAGGTAACAGCATGGATGGGAAACCTGACAAGTTTGCCAGCCTGCATAAACCTTTCTTTCTCTGTGAATAAAACTTTCTTATTTTTGATTCTTCTTACTTTTCAAAAACTGCGTGGTCTTTCTTTGCAGAAGAACCCTCAACTTTGTTTTCTTCATCACAATGTGCTATTTATCCCATTGGATTAACAGGAGTGTATATGGCACAATTTGTACCAGAAGTAAACTACCTTCTTCTTGATTGCATCACTTC
>NW_006921650.1:0-520 GCF_000298275.1 Orycteropus afer afer | reverse complement strand
CCTTCCTTCCGAGGAGTGGCTGGTGGGTTTGAACCGCCAGCCTTCTGGTTAGCAGTCAAGTGCCTTAGGCACTATGCTACCAGAGCTCCTATCTAACAACTACAGTTTGAAAACTCCCAGGGATGGAATTTTAATAATATAATTTTAGTAATATAATTCTTATCTATACAGTTGTAGATAGTTGTTTTCTATCAGCTTTTTGAAGATACTGTTGTTCTTCAATCATTGGGCTTCTGTTGTGGCTGTTGAGAAGTCAGCTTAAGTCTAATAATCATTTCTTTATAGGTATTTTCTCTCCCTCATTATTTTTGAGATATGTTTGTCTTTGGTGCTTTGCAGTTGTGCTACAAAATGTCTGAGTGTGAATTTGATTTTATTTGCCATATTCAGGGATTCTGGTTCTTGAGTCTGATATTTTGTGTCTTCTATAATTCTGGAAAATTCTCTACCATTGTCTCTTTAAATACTTCTACTTCCACAATCTCTTTATTCTTTCTTTCTGGACTTTTAAAGTTGCTCC
>NW_006921649.1:13034802-13038768 GCF_000298275.1 Orycteropus afer afer | reverse complement strand
TACATGCCCATCAGCAGAAGAGTGGATGACCAAACTATGGTACATACACATACTGGAATGTTATACAACAGTAAATAATTATGTAGACTCTGCAAAACACCACATATATGGATGAACTTGGAAGATGTTATGCTGAGTGAAATAAGTCAATCACAGAAGGACAAATTTAGTATTAGTTCATTGTTGTGGAGGGTCAAGGAAAGGTTTATATATGGAGGAAAACTTTTCTCTGTTGGTTGTCAGAGGGGAGGGAACACTGCAAAAAAAAAAAAAATGCATTGACCGATGTCACTTTAGTTTTATATTTCACTGTACATAAATTATATTTCAATAAAATGCATTAAAAAAATCTTTTAAAAATGCACATAATCTTTCCTCATAATTTATACTTCTAGGAATTTTCTCTCCCATATATGGGAAATGATACACAAATAGGATATTCAGGCACATTGTTTGTTATCCAAAGATGAGAAACAACATAAATGTTCATGAGTGAGGAACTGGTTAGGTAAAGTACAGTACAACCAGTGTGTTACTATGAGGGCTTTATAAAGAATGAGGCAATACTTACTACATGTAATTGACATAGAAAGTGAAAAGAAATAAAGCCTTAAACAGCTTGAAAAGATTGCCTTTTTTCATGTGTAAAGAAATTATTCATTATATGTTGTTGCTATTAGGTGTCATAGAGTCAGTTCTGACTCTATGTACAATAGTACAAAATACAACTTGGTCCTGCATCATCCTCACAATCATTGCTATGTTTGAGCCCATGTTGCACCACTGAGTCAATCCATCTCATTAAGGATAGGGTTCTCTAGAGAAGCAAAATCAGTGAAAACCAGCTTATATATGTATAAATATAGAGACTTTTATCTCAAGGAAATGGCTCACAAACTTGCAGAGGGTAACAAGTCCCAAGTCTGTGGGTCAGACCCCAGGCTGGAGCTTCTCCCGACTCACATAGCTGCAGGGTCCGACTAAGACAAGATTGGCAGGTGAGATGGCAGTCTGCTGGCTCAAAGGCTGCAGAGGCTAATGAATCCCAAGATTGGCAGGCAATACGGCAGGACGCTGGATCCAGAGGTCAGTTGATGATGAGCCAGATACAAGATCCAGAGCAAAAAGCCCGACAGCTTTGCCAAAATGTCCATATTAGATGCAGGCCATACTCCTGAGGAAACTCCCTTTCAATTGATTAGCTGCTTATAACAGAACTTATTATAGAGGTGGTTACATTATATCAGATCTCATTATGGGGAATGACTACATCATTACATATTAGTCAAACTACGTAATTGCCAAACCACTGAGAATCATGGTCCAGCCAAGCAGACACACAAGCTTAACCAGCGCAAAGGTGCTTCTCTTGTTTGCTGACTTTCTACTTTACCAAGTATGACATCTTTCTTCATGGACTGGCTCCTCCTGATAATATTTCCAAAGTATGTGAGACAAAATCTTGTCATTTTTGCTTCTAAGGAGCATTCTGGCTGTACTTCTTTCAAGACAGATTTGTTTGTTCTTTTGACAGTCCATAGTATATTCAGTATTCTTTGCCAACATCATAATTCAAAGGCATCAATTCTTTGGTCTTCCTTATTCATTGTCCAGCTTTCACATGTGTATCAGGTGGTGGAAAATACCATGGCTTGGGTCAAGCACACCTTAGTGCTCAAAGTAATGACATCTTTGTTCTTTAACACTTTCAAGAGGTGTTTTGCAGTAGGTGTGCCCAATGCAATACATCATTTCATTTCTTGGCTGCTGCTTCCATGGGCATTGATTGTTGATCCAAGGAAAATAAAATCCTTGGCAATTTCAAATTTTTCAACATTTATCATGATGTTGCTTATTGGTCTAGTTTTGGAGATTTTTGTTTTCTTCATGTTGAGTTGTAATCCATACTGAAGTCTTTGATCTTCATCAGTAAATGCTTCAAGTCATTTTCACTTTCAGAAGAAAGCAAGCAAAACTGTTTCATCTGCATATCTCAGGCTGTTAATGAGTCTTCCTCCAATCCTAATGCCATGTTCTTCTTTGTATAGTCCAGCTTCTTGGATTATTTGTTCAGCATACAGAGTAAATAAGTATGATGAAAGGATACAACCCTATATATTCTTTTCTAATCTTAAAACACACAATATCCTCTTGATCTGTTCGAATGATAGCCTGCTTGTCTATGTACAGGTTCTTCATGAGCACAATTAAGTATTCTGGAATTCCCATTCTTCTCAATGTTGTCCATAATTTGTTGTGATCTACACAGTTCAATGCCTTTACGTAGTCAATAAAGCACAGGCAAACATCTTTCTGGTATTATCTGCTATCAACCAAGATTCATCTGACATCAGCAATGATATTCCTCATTCCACATCCTGTTCTGAATTCAGCTTGAATTTCTGGCAGTTCCCTATCAATATACTGCTATAACCATCTTTTAATTATCTTCAGCAAAAATTTTATTTCCCTGTGATACTAATAAGGAGCTCTGGTGGCGTAGTGCCTAAGGCATTTGACTGCTAACCAGAAGGCTGGCAGTTCAACCCCCCCAGCCACTCCTCAGAAGCAAGATTGCACAATCTACTTCTGTAGTGATACTGCCTCAGAAACCCAAGGAGGGGTTGCTATGAATTGGATACGACTTGATTGTAGTGAGTTTGGTTTTTGGTTTTGGTGATATTAATGATTGTTTGATAATTTTCATATTCGGTTTGATCACCTTTCTTTAGAATAGGCACAAATATGGTAGCTGTCTTCTAAATTTCTTGGCATACATGAGTAAGCACTTCCACCACTGCATCTGTTTGCTGAAACATTTCAATTGGTAGTCAATTTATGGACCCTTGTTTTTCACCAATGCCTTCAGTGCAGCTTAGACTTCTTCCTTCTTGATAATATGCTACCTCCTAAAATGGCTGGACATATATATTTATATTATGTATATACTACATATAGGCACACTGGTGGCACAGTGGTTAAGTGTTTAGCTGCTAACTGAAAGGTTGGTATTTTGAACCCACCAGTTGCTCAGTGAGAGAAAAATGTGGCAGTCAGCTTCATAAACATTATATCCTTGAAGACCATGTGGAGCAGGTAGGAACTCTATCCTACAGGGTTGCTATAATTTGGTATCATCTCCATGGCAATGGGTAATCATCCATGTATATACAATTGTGTATATACATGGAGAACAAGAAGATCATACATGAAGAAAGCAAAAGGTCATTAAAAAGACAGGAAAGGAAGAAAAGACCAAAATGAATGTCAGAAGAGACTCCGAAACTTGCTGTTGAATGGAGAGTAACTAAAATGAATGGAAGAAATGATGAGATAAAAGAGATGAACAGAAGATTTCAAAGAGCAGCTCCAGAAGAAAAAGTAGAGTATTATAATGAAATGTGCAAATACCTGGAATTAGAAAACCAAAAGGGAAGAACACGTTTGGCATTTCTCAAGCTAAAAGAACTGAAAAAAAATTCAAGCCTCAAGTTCAATATTGAATATTGAAAAAAATGCAAGCCTCAAGTCTATGGGCAAAATATTGAACAATGCAGGAAGCATCAAAAGAAGATTGAAAGAGTACAAAGAATCACTGTACCAGAAAGACTGGTTGATGTTCAGCTATTTCAGGAGGTGGCATATGATCAAGAACCAGTGGTACTGAAGGAAGAAATCCAAGCTGCACTGAGAGAATTGGTGAAAAACAAGAGTCCAGGAATTAATGGAATACCCTTTTGAGATGTTTCAACAAACGGATGCAGCACTGGAAGTGCTTACTCATTTATGCCAATAAATTGGGAAGGCAGCTATCTGGCCAACTGACTGGAAGAGATTGATATTTGTGTCCATTCCAAAGAAATGCGTGTGGTTGGCTGAGGAGCCAATGGGGCGAAGCTACCATCTGTGGGATTAAGACTGAAAGCCTCTAAGTCAGAATCCCACCAAGGAGGAGCGATAGTTGTT
>NW_006921649.1:13023675-13033127 GCF_000298275.1 Orycteropus afer afer | reverse complement strand
ATGGTTTAAAATCAGGAAAGTGTGCATCATCATACTTATTCAAACAGTATGCTGAGCAAATAATCCAAGAAACTAGACTATGTGAAAAAGAATGCAGCATCAGGAATGGAGGAAGCCTCATTAACAACCTGCAGTATGCAGATGATGGAGCCTTGCTTGCTGAAAGTGAAGATGACTTGAAGCACTTATTGATGAAGATCAAAGACTATAGTCTTCAGTATGGATTACACATCACTATGAAGAAAAAACAAAAATCCTCACAATTGGACCAATAAGCAATATCATGATAAATAGAGAAAAAATAGAAGTTGTCAAAGATTTAATTTTCCTTGGATCCACAGTTAACACCCATGGAAGCAGCAGTCAAGAAATCAGTCATCATATTGCACTGGGCAAATCTGCTGCAAAAGACCTCTTGAAGGTGTTAAAGAGCAAAAATGTCATTTTGAAGATTAAGGTGCACCTAACCCAAACCATACTATTTTCAATTGCCTCATATGCATGTGAAAGCTGGACAGGAATAAAGAAGATGGAAGAAGAGCTGATGCTTTTGAGTTGTGGTGTTGGAGAATACTGAAAATACCACAGACTGCCAGAAGAACAAACAAATCTGTCCTGGAAGAAGTGCAGCTGAAATGCTCCTTGGAAGCAAGAATGGCCAGACTTCATCTCACCTACTTTGGTCATGTAGTCAGAGGGGACACTCTTGGAGAAAGACATAATGCTTGGTAAAGTAGAGGGTCAGTGAAAAACGGAAGACCCTCAACAAGATGGATTGACACAGTGGCTGTAATGATGGGATAGCAAGGATTGTGAGAATGGTCAGGATGAGCCAGTGTTTCAGTCTGTTACTATGAGTCAGAGATAATTCAACAGCACCGAACAACAATAACAACAACAGCATTATAACCATATGGGACAGATGTATTTACAGTTGGACATTGCTCAAATGGACGTTATATGGTGCATGGCTATACACACTTCATAACACTTGAATTTTGTACCATGTGTTATATCTATGCAAGAAAAACACATTTTTAAAAATGTGAGGTATACCTTCTGTTCCACCTGCATGTCAGGAGATAGAAATAGAGTTATATCTGAAAAAAAAAAAAAAGAGGAAAATGCACAAAAGAGAATTTGCCCAAACCATTGATAATGTTTAATTTTGCCTGAGCCCTGTAATACTAGGAAACAACTATGGTTAAAGAAATCCCCCACTCTTTGTGTTCAGGAAAAAGAACCACCCTTCCCACATCACTCAGACTAGACTCAGGCTTGCTTTCCTATGACAAAGTCAGACACAGACCATATAAACCCCCGTCCCTTGCCTCATGAAGGAGTAACTGAGCTGCTTGTCCACACTGACCAATCTGAACAAAGTACCTATTAACCTAACTTTGGTTAAGCTTCTCTTCTAGGTCCCTGAACTTTTGCCCACTCTTACACTGAGCCAACATACCACCCTTCCTTTAAGGAGGCCCCTCCCAGCTGGCCTCAGAGGAAAAATATTCTGGTTTCTATCCAATGACATCACCCTTTCATCCCACTTCCCTACACAAGGTTTTTTTCTAATCTTGTTTACACTCCACCCACCACTCACTGCTGTCTAATCAATTCTAACTCATAGCAACCCTCTTAGGGTTTCCAAGCCTGTAAATCTTTATGGAAGCAGACTGCCTCATCTTTCTCCTGTGGCAGCTGGTTAGTTCGAACTGCTGACCTTTAGGTTAGCAGCTGGATGCCTTAACCACAGCACCACCAAAACTCCTTCTGTTTACACTCAGTCTCTATAAAAGGAAAAAAACAAAAACAAAAGATGCTTTTCCTAATTCTTGAGACACCAGCAGATCTTATCATTGGAGTCTTCTCACTATTATAGTACACTCCTCTCCCTATTGGAATAGTCCCTTTCCCCCCTTTTCTTTTTGAATAAAGCTCCTCCCCATCAAAGTCTGGGCTTTTTTTTTTTTTTTGCCCCCAGCACCACAGAGTGATTGGCAATATCCACTATCAGGGGCAACAGCAGTCCCTGTAACAGTGGTTCTGTGTCTGAGGACAAAGGCTTTGAGACTCATTTCCAAAGTCAAGTCAACTAAGCCCCATGGTAGCACTCTTCCCTCTGCCAGCCCCATGCACACTCAAGATTCCCCCAGACAATGCAGGCCCACACCCCCCAGAATAGCAGTGGATCTGTTCTATGTACATGGAGTCCCTGCGTGGTGCTTATGGTTAATGTGCTCCACTGCCAACTGATGGTTGGTGATTCAAGTCCACCCAAAGTGCCTCAGAAGAAAGACAAGGCAATGTACTTCTGAAAAAATCAGTCATTAGAAACCCCGTGGAGCACAGATCTACTCTGATACACATGGGGTCACTATGAGTTGCCTAGAATCAATGATTGACACTCTCTTTGCAGGTCCTTCCCAAGCTGACATCCAGAACGAGTTCAGGCATATTTACATGCCCTGTGTATTCAGTGATCAGAGGTCAGAACTACCCTGGCTTCATGTCACGTCCTTCTTTCAATGAAAGCAATTAGATAAATGTCTAATGAAATATAATATCATTGATATAACTTTGAAATCCTTCATATAATAAATTTACAAGTTAAAAAGAGAGATAGAGAGAGCAAGGAATATCAGTTGTAGACAGCATTTTGGAAAGTAATATGACAAATTCTTTAGTGAAATTAAGTACATTTATATCCTATGCCCATGCAATTCACTCCTGGTTACATACCCCAAAGACATTCTTATGAGCCATGCATAAGAATATTCATGACAGTTTCATTGGTGGTGGTGAGGAGTTGGAGGTAATCCCAGAGTCTCTCACAGCAGAAGTGACTGGGCAAATTGTCACAAAATTGCAACAGAGATGTACCCAAAATAGCCTGGGTGGATCTTAAAAGCAGACTGCTGGGTGAATACAGTAAGAAATAGAGTGAACGCCTCAGCTTACAATGCCATTTTGTAAATTACAAACCCTTGACAACAAGAAGGGTAGCTATGAGTCAGAATCAACTTGATGGCAGAGGATTTAAAACAGAAAACAAAAAAATAAAACAGCATTACACATTGTAATGGAGTTCTGCACACAGAAACAGCCACATCAGCCCATGAGAATGACTTTCCAAGGAGGAGAATGGAGGTGGGTGGAAGAAAAGGAGTAAGAAAGACAAGAAGGGAGGGAGGAAGAGGAGACTTGTGTAGACCAATGATAAACATGATATACTCACCTTCTCTTCCTGAGGTTAAAAACAACCAGGTTGTGGGTTCTAATCTCTAGCTACCTCAGAGGAGGGGTTCTCAATGTTGGTTGAATGTCAGAATCACCAGAAAAGCTTTTAAAAATCCTGTTGCCCAGTTCCCACCTAAGTCCACTTACTCAGAATCCCAGGGTGGGTTCCAGGAAGCTGACATTTTTAAAGCTACCCAGCTGATTCCAAGGAGGCAGTGGTGGTTCAGTGGTAGAATTCTCGCCTTCCACGTCAGGGAACTGGGTTTGATTCCTAGCCAGTGCACCTCATGTACAGCTACTACCTGTCAGTCAGCAGAGGCTTGCGTAATATAATAATGCTAAAAAGTTTCAGCAGAACTTCCAGACTAAGAAGGACTAGCAAGAAAGGCCTGGAAATCTCCTTCTGAAAACCAGCCAGTGCAAATCCTATGGTTCAGAATGGTGTGATCTGCAACCCATCATGGGGATGGCACAGGACCAACTGTGCACGGTGTCACCAGGAGTCGAGGGCCTACTTGACAGCAGCTAAAAACAACAACAAGTGATTCCTGGATGAGAACCAGGGTTTAGATGCATCATCTCACTTGAAACTCATCAGCCTTGCCATGCAGGTCTGATTGTTCCCCATTGTACAAGTGAGAAATAGAACTGGAGAAGCACCAAAGACCACAGTAAAACAAACCCAAGTTGACCGCTGCAAAATGGAATGAGTTCTTTCAGAGTTTCCCACAATGTGCATGGAGAAAGGTGGTACTTAAGTGACTTTAGGAGGTTCATAGACATGACATTACATAACATGGAATCAAACCATGAGAAAGTTATTTCCTTTTTATTTTTCTTTAAATTCTTCTGATTGTGTAA
Organism: Orycteropus afer afer; assembly: GCF_000298275.1. Lineage (NCBI taxonomy): Eukaryota > Metazoa > Chordata > Mammalia > Tubulidentata > Orycteropodidae > Orycteropus > Orycteropus afer. The sequence continues at coordinate 13,029,026 of NW_006921649.1, read as the reverse complement.
CAAGGAAGTCTTAATTTGGCTCTTGTGTGTTTTAAATAACTTCCTAGGATTTCCTAATCTAGAAAGAGCAGTTTCTACCTCCCGTTCTTCGGTATCTTCCTGAATTTAACCTTACTGTGTTGTTTCCATTGTGTTTATGCTTGTGCCTTCCTTCTATTAGGGCCAAGAAGCCCTATAATTTGCATATCAAGATCCTGATACAAAGTTCGCTTTCAAAATGAATTCAACGCAACACAACACACCGCCATAGAGTCAGATCTGACTCATAGTGACCCCTCCTCGGGTTTCCAAGGTGGTAACACTACAGAAGTAGATTGCCCAACCTTCCTTCTGAGGAGTGGCTGTTGGGTTTGAACCAGCAGCCTCTGGTTAGCAGTCAAATGCCTTAGGCACTATGCCACCTAGTGAAATGATTCCGTTAACAATAGTGCTAATAATCCTGAACTATAATTTTAAAAAATGGTGATGGGAATACATGGATGAATTAGGTTTGGGAAAGACTATTATACTAGGATGTGTATATATGAGTGAGTATGTGTGTTTGTGAGTGAATGAGTGTGTATGAGTGTGTTATTGTATGAGAGAAGAGTGTGGATGAGTGTGTGTGTGTGTGTGTGTGTAGGCAAATATCAATTGCTCTCCAGCTAGGATGTCTAACTCTCCTTCTCCCAACTTCCTACTGGGTTCTGTGTGCAGCAGCTGGTTCAGCACTACCCAGAGTCTGCTCTGCTCTCAAGTTATGTGTGGGTCTCATCCAGACCAGGGTATCTAGGTCGTAGGCTGTGTCTGTTTCATGCCATCCTAATGCCGGTGCCTAGAATGCTTGCCCCTATTTTGCCTCTCTCAGCCTGAGGCACTCCTACTCATCCTCTAAAATTCTTCTCAAGCAACACCTCCTCCAGCAAGACCTCCCTGACTCCTCCTCCCCACATAAGGTAAACCATGCATGCCTCAATAGTCACTTGGTATTTTTTACAGATCTCAGTTTCTAATATGTCATGGAGATTATGTTATTGGATTTTACCCAAGCCCTGTGATGCTAGTAAACAGTGATGGATAAAGAAATCCTCACACTCTTTGTGTTCAGGAAAACAGCTTACTGCAAAGAACCACCCTTCCCATGTGACTTACACAAGACTCGGGGATGACCCCTTGTTTACCTATGACAAGACCAAATCCACATTCCTTGCCTCATGAATGAATAACTGAACTGCTTGTCTCCTTTGATCAATCAGAACAAAATGCTTGTTAACCAAACTTTGGTTAAGTTTATCTCCTTCCCCCAAGTCTCTGAATTGTGTCCCATCCTTGCCTGGAGAATGGGCTGACCACAGCATAAAGCTTTCTCTGATTTACTATCTAGTGATGTCACCCTTTCATCTCCTTCCCCATACCTGGTGTTTTTCTAGCCTGTTTACTCTCAGTATCTATAAAAGAAAAATACTTTTTCCCTAATTCTTTAGACATTTACATATCTTATGGTCAGTGTTTTCTCCTTATTACTATAAGACTCCATCCCCATTGGAATAGTATCTTTTCAAACTCTTTTCTTTCTAAATAAAGCCCCTCCCTATCAAAGTCTGGCTTTGTTTTTGTTTTTGTTTTGAATTATTGTTTTTTGACAGAGATTAGTCACAACCTTCAAAACTCAGATGTGCTATATGCTTACTTTCTTTACTTTTCAATATTCAGTTAACCTCTGTTTGGAGTCTTCAATCCATCAGTAGCAAAACAAAATCTCATTAATGCAAGATCTCCTTACCTTTCTCCCCAAGGTTGTCTTTAAGCTGTTGGGAGCTTGCCCGATGCCAAGAAATCAGTTTTAATGGTGATGTGGGTATTTGTACATGGTCTTTATCTTGTAGCCCTGCTGAGTTGAGTGCCCCAGGGCCTATGTCCCTGCAGGGCTCCCCTGAGAGGTTTGCTGTGTTCCCTGGGGTCATCCTGGAAGTGTCTCAATTTCCCACTGCCACAGCCTGGAGGGGAACAGGCAGCCTGCCTTAGTAATATTCTAAGCAGCCTCTCTCTCCTCTCCCTATCCAACACCCTGTTGGTTCTTGGAATGCTTATCTCTTCCCGGATCATCCCTCGATCACATATTCCTCTCAATCTATGGTTTATGCTCTGGGTCAATGTTCTCTCACACTTCAGCATGCATCAGAATCAGATTGCTGGTCCCTCCCCTTTGGGGTTCAAATTCAAGCAGATCTTGGGTGAGCAGTGAGAATTTGTTTCTAATATATTCCCAGGGGACACTGATGCTGCTGGTCCAGGGACTACACTTTGAGAACCACGGCTGTAAACCATTCAATCTCTTTGGCTTTTAGTACTAAAGTTTTTCCCTCAAACTAATGTTGCTGCTCTGAAGTTGCAAAGTCTATTTGGGAAATTCAAAAGCCAAAACTTGACTCTTTTCTTGTTCTTGGCATTTCTGTTCTTCCAACTATACCTGAGGGGACAGATGCTTTCTGAGCCTAGATTCCACAGAAAGCAGAGCCTAAGACAAGGGCTTATTACCCAAGTTCTTCAGTGAGATGTGGGTGGTGGTAGTTCAATGGTAGAATTCTTGCCTCCCGTGCAGGACACTGGGTTTGATTCCTGGCCAACACACCCCATGCACAACCACTACCTGTCTGTCAGTAGAGATGTGCATGTTGCTACGATGCTGAATGAGTTTCAGCAGAGTTTCCAGACAGACTGTGAAGAAAGGCCTTCGATGTACTCTCAGATCAACCATAAGCACCCTATGGATCACAACGGTCTGATCTGCAGCTGATCATGGCGATGGTGCAGGGTAGCATTTTGTTCTGTTGTACATGGGGTTGCCAGGAGCTGGGGGCTGACTCCCTGGCAGCTAACTACAGCAACAAGATTACAGGGAGCAGGAGTGAGGCAGGCGCCAGAGGGGGGATAACGAAGTAGGGAAGGAGAAGGAGCCACACAAAGATGCATAGTCCAGTTCGCCACTGGCTGCTTGATCCTGCAGCATTGTCTGAGAGGTCATCAGAACTCCACCTCAGGACTGACCTTCCAGGGAGAGAAGGTGGAAGCATGTGTCTGTCAGCTTCCATCCTCCACTGCTCAAGAGTTCTCCCTTCATTTCTGAAGTCCCATCCCACAGCATCAACAGAGGAGCCTCAAGCATAAGGTGAAAGGCACAGGTCACTGTCAGGTATCCATGTATGAAGCTGGTCAGAAATTTCCCAAAAATGGAGACCCAGAGTGACTGGGGACAAATGCAGGTAAGACAGAGAGAATCTGCAATGCCGTGGGAGGACCCAACATGTGTGTTGTATTTAATTGTCACATCTATTTTCACCTTCATTAATCTGGAATACTACCCTCACCACCACCACCATCATCTTTTCCTTGTCTTTCATTACACTGATGTTTTTGGTGAGCTCAAGTTTGCTGTCTTATAGAACGTCCCATAATCTGGATTTTTCTGGTTGTTTCCTCTTGTTGCTAGCTGCTGTTGAATTGGGGACCAAATGCAATGGGACAAAACACTTCCTGGTCCTGTACCATCCCCATGATCGGTTTCCATAGAAACTTCAGAGAGAGCATGGCCCTGCTGACACCTTGAACTTGACTTTTAGCTTCCAGAACTATGAGTGAATAAATTTCTGTTACAAGTCAACCACATGGTGGTATTGTGTTACAGTAGCCTTAGAGCTGCAAGAGCCTTCCTTGCCTCTTCCTAGTTTCTAGTGCTTCCTGGCAACACCTGGCATTCCTTAGCTCGTAGAAGCATCACTCCAATCTCTGCCTTCATCTTCATATGGTCATTTTACTTCTATACCTCTCTGTGTCTCTTCTCTTTTATAAGCACAGCATTCATATTGGGTTAGGACCCACCCTACTTCAATATCAGTTTATGTTAAATAGGGCCCAAACAAGGTCACATTGACAGGTACCAAGGGTTAGAACTTCAACATATCTTTTTGGAGGGTATAATTCAATCCACAACAGTCCCCAAGTCAAAGTTGCCTGATAGAGGAATCCTGCATGGGGAGGGAGTGGCCTGGTTCTAGTACCCTCACTGTGCTCAGTCACTAGCTGAGCAGCCTGGACAGGCGTCAGAGTGGAGTTCAGTCATTCAAAATGTTTGGGAATTGAAGTTGTCATTCAAATGTGCTCCCCAAGCAGGTCCTCTTGAAAGAAGAGCTGAATAGGCACCTCTATGCCCGTCACACTGAGTTAAGGTGAGTCCATCAAATCACTCCATTATGCCCCATTCCTTTTGTAGTTTACAAGTATTATGTGAGGCAACTCTTTGAGACCATGTGAATATTCTATTCTCCGACACACTTTCACCTATTGGTTTTAGCATTCACTGATGGTCTTTGCCTGAATCAATTATCGGTTGTCAAATGATGACTTTCTAATTCTTTCATTCCTTCTAAATGTATTTGCTGGTTGTTGTTGTTAGCTGTAGGCAAGTCAGTCCCCAACTCATGATGACTCATGGCACAAAGAAATGAAACACTGCTTGATCCTGCATCATCCCAATGACCAGCTGTGGATCAGACCAGTGCAATCCATAGTTTTCATTGGCTGATTTTTGGAAGTAGATCACCAGACCTTTCTTCCTAGTCTGTCTTAGTCTGGAAGCACCACTGACACCTATACAGCTTCATACCAAAAACCAAACTTACTGCCATTGAGTTGATTAGACTCATAGTGACCCCTCCTTGAGTTTCCAAGGCAGTATCTCTATGGAAGTAGATTTCCCAATCTTCCTTCTGAGGAGTGCCTGATGGGTTTGAACTGCCAGCCTTCTGGTTAGCAGTCAAACACCTTAGGGACTACGCCACCAGAGCTCCCATACAGCGTCATAGTAATATGTAAGTCCCCAAAGACAGAAGGTTGGTGACTGCACATGAGATGCAGTGTCCAGGAATTGAACCCTGATCTCCACGTGGAAGATGAGAATTCTACTTTTGAACCACTAATGCCCCCCACTCCACTATTAAGTGGCATCCTGCTCTTAGTGAGAATTCTTCCCCTTTCTCTAGTATCATGATAAACTCATGAATTGCTTTGTTCAGTATATTATAATCCATTGCTATTACTATTGTTTTGCCTTTTAAATCGTCCCAGAATTGACCAGTGGAAGTTACTTCAAGCAGGCTCCTGTGTCCTTTGGTCCCTTTGACATGTCCCCATCAGTCTCTGAGTATCTTCTTCTTGTGCTCCAGACTCACTGTAGGTTTTGTTGTTGTTAGGTGCCATCAAGTCATCTCAGACTTACAGCAACCCTATGCACAGCAGAACAAAACACTGCCCGGTCCCGTGCCAGCTCCATGATCCTTGCTATACTTGAGCCCATCACTGCAGCCACTGTGTCA
>NW_006921649.1:13020444-13021815 GCF_000298275.1 Orycteropus afer afer | reverse complement strand
ATTTGAGGGACAGTTTTGCTGGGTACATAATTCTTGGTTGGAAATTGTTCTCTTTCAGGGTGTTATATATACCATCCCATTGTCTTCTTGCCTGCATATTTTCTATGGATAAATCCGAGCTTAGTCTTATTGGTTGCCCCTTGTAGGTAACTTTTCATTTTTCCTGTGCTGCTGTCATGATTCTCTTTGTCTTTGGTTCTGGTAAGTTTGATGATGATATGTCTGAGTGATTTTCTTTTGGGGTCTGTGGTGGTTATGTTTGTGTATCAACTTGGCTGGGCCTGGTTGAGTGGCTGGGCAGCTAGTGGTAGTTATTCCCCATGATGAGACTGGCAGTCCACTCCATGGTGGGATCTACCACAAACAGCTGAGTAGCTGCTTTGGGTATGTGGTCTGCTTCCCATATATAAGAAGCAGCTTTGAGAATGGTCTCGAGCTTATGGCACCTTGAACCCTACATGTAGCCGTGTCATTGTTCAGCAGCCTGCCATGCTCTGCTGACCTTGGGACTTACAATGGACTTGAATTAATGGCCTGCCGTGTGATTTGGAAATATCAGGACTGTGCCTTTTTACTTGTCAACCTTGGGTTTGTCAACCTCAGAAGCCAACAGCTGTCTGAGTGAAGAAAAGCCTCTAGTACCAGTGTGCCAGGAACAGGAGGCAGAGCTGGACCCCACGGTTGAGGGGCTTTCACTCAACCCCTAGAGCCTGACACTTTGAACTTGGACTTAAAGCCTCCAAATAGTAAGAATAACCTCGTGTTTGTTAAGGCCATCCCATTTGTGGTATATTTCCGTCAGAGCGGCACTAGGTAACCAGAACAGAGTCTATCCTGTTTGACGCTCGTTGGACTTCCTGAATGGATATATTCTCATCTTTCATCATACCAGCAAAATTCTCTTCCAACAAATCTTCAACAATTTTCTCTGTGGTTTTATTTGGCACTTCCTGTTCTGGAATTCCAATGATGCATAGGTTACTCCTTTTGATGGTATCTCACATGAATCTTAGACTTTCTTCATTTTGTTTTGATCTTTTTTCTGATTTATCCCTTTCCAAAGAAGTGTTCAAGTATTTGCCTTCAATTTCCCTAATTCTGTCTTCCATTGATTCGGTTTTGCTCCTTTGCCCATTCAATGTCTTATCTATTTCTGAAAATTGAGTATTAATGTTCTGGACTTCTGTGTGTAGATTTTCTATCATTTCTAATTTTTCATTTATTTTGTCATTTTGTTCTTGTATTGTCTTTCAAAATTGTTGTAGGGTTTTCTCTGTGTTTTCCTTGATCTGTCTCTCAATTCATTGAAGATACCTAAATAAAATTCTTTTGAATTCCTTATCAGGGAGTTCAAATGATGCATCTTCCTCT
>NW_006921649.1:13018493-13020304 GCF_000298275.1 Orycteropus afer afer | reverse complement strand
TATTTAATTGATGATTGCATGTTGGAGTGACTTGCCCATGGTTTTCATTTTCTTTGTTTTGTTTGTATGTTATCTATGCAAGCAGGGTACTGCACTCCTCTATTTGCTAGTTGACAGCACTTATATACTCACCACCTGTCTCCTTTCCTGTTGTCAGCCTCTTGTATGTCCCTTCTGACCTTGGCAAACAGAGTCTATTCTTAGGTCCCTGGAATCAGAATGAGAATGCTATCACTTTAAAATCCAAAATGGCTGCCACTTGTAAACATTCAAAATGGCTGCACCTTCAGGCCCTTTAAATATCCAAAATGGCCACCGCTAGTAGACATTTAAAATGGCTGCACCCTCAGTCACTTTGGGAGCTCTGGTAGTGTAGCGCCCAAGACACCCAACTGCCAACCAGAAGGCTAGTGGTTCAAACCCACCAGCCACTCCTAGGAAGGAAGGCTGGGTGATATACTTCCTCAGTGACACTGCCTTGGAAACCCAAAGAGGGGTCACCACCGGTCAGATCCAACTCGACAGTAGCTAGTTTGGCTTTTGGTTTCGGTCACTTTAAATATCCAAAATGGCTGCCATGTGTAAACAATCAAAATGGCTGCACCCTCTAGACAGCAGAAAGTCAACAGCTCAGGTTGTCTCCCTCCTTGTTGTTTCCCTTCCTAATCATAGGCCACTAGCACAGTTGTCCCTGCAGCCCTTGGTGACCAGGGCTGATCTTTAGGTCAATTCTCAGGTCCCAACACCACTTGGAAATATTTAGGCTATTGGTCCCATCAGAGTAGCTGACAGTCTGGAGCTCTGACCGTCTCTGTACTCACTGTTTTCCTTCAGGTTTTTCCACTAGTTGGTGCCTAATCCACTTCTGTATAGTTCCTTGCAAAGCTCAGGGCTCCAGGATTATCTTCTGTATCTCTGTCAATTGGTTTTTCTTTTCCTTGTTGAAGAGGGTCTGTGTCACTTGTTTGCATATTCCTCCATCTTACCCCTCCCTTCTTGATTTTAAACCACCTAGTGTTCCTTTGTTCTATTCAAACAACAGCCTCCTGGTCTATGTACAGGTTGCTCATGAGTCCAATGAAGTGCTATGGAATTCCCATTCTTCTCAATGTTATCCATAATTTGTAATGATCCACACAATCAAATGCTTTTGCATAGTCAATATGGGGGACGACAAGACAGCAGAATCCAGGTAAGGGGAGAGAGACAAGCCCCACCCAAAAGGCAGGAAGGAGGGAAAGCCGGGACAACAAAGTGGCAGGATCCAGGTGAAGGGAGGGAGACAGGCCCCACCCAAAGGCAGAAAGGAGGGAAAGCCAGGGAAGACAATGTGGCAGGATCCAGGTAAGGGGAGGGCAGAGAGGTTTCAAACAGCTAAGGGAGATGAATTTGTCTGTCAGTTTGTCATATCTGGTGGCTTGCGTGTTGCTGTGAGGCTTAAGGCTGTGCCACCGGTGTTTCAATGGCCAGAAGGGTTGCACAGGGTGCACAGGTTTCAACACAGGTTGCAGATTGAAACAGACTAGGAAGAGGCCATCCACATCTCAAATAATTGGTCAGGGAAAAAACATTATGAATAGCAGAGAAACACCATCTGATACATTACTGGGCAACTTTATGAGTAGCCCAGAAACATTGTCTGATACAGTGCAAGAAGATGAGACTCTTAGGTTGGAAGGCACTCAAAATATGACTGGGAAAGAGCTGCCTCATCACATTAGAACCAACATAAATGATATTGATAAAGTAAAGCTTTCAAGACCTCCATTTGCTGATGTGGCATGACTCAAATTGAGGAGAAACAGCTGCAA
>NW_006921649.1:12981373-12997121 GCF_000298275.1 Orycteropus afer afer | reverse complement strand
AAGACCCTCAACAAGATGGGTTGACATGGTGGCTGCAGCGATGGGCTCAGGAATAGTAAGGATCGTGAGGCTGGCACAGGACCAGGCAGTGTTTCATTCTGTTGGACATAAGGTGGCTATGAGTTGGAGATGATTTGATGGCGCATAACAACAACAACAACACTATAAAACTCTTAGAAGAAAACATAGGACTAAGTCTTCACAATCTTTGTAGTGGTTTTTGTTTTGTTTTTTAGCCCCAGGGGCTTAAATAGCTGGGGGGAAAAAATTAAAAAATGTAACACCAAATGCTGGTGAAGATTCAGAGAAATGGAATCTCTCATACATTGATGGTAAGAATAGAAAATGGTACAGCCACTCTGGAAGACAGTGAACAGCTTCTTAAATTAAGTACAAAACTTATTAGACTCTGAAGGTATTTCAATATCCTTGAACTTAAAATTTCATATAGAAAACAAGATTGCAGAAGTAGTTAGCAATAGTGGTCTGGGCAACTCTTTGCCAAAGACTATCATTCCTTCTCCAGGGAACGTGAATGGAAGTGGAGTAGAGCAAGCTCTGGACATTCGCTCTAAAGAGAGAGAGGAGAAGGTAGCTGGCTGCATCTGCCTCATTTGATCCTCAGACTTGAGATAGCTGCCTATACCTGGAGTATTGAAGGAACTAGATTCATGAGGGGGCTTCACAACCACAGTCTCATGTCTCTCCTCCACCTCCTGATCATATCTCTGGCAGATCCATAGCTTTTTCTCTTGTATGGTGAACATTGTAAGGTCTCCCAAGACTCCTCCCTTATTGAGGGCCTTCCCCACTCGTTCTTTGTTTTTCGTTCTTGTTTTTAACCTCTGATGCTACACAGAATTCATCCAATTGCTTTGCTTCGGGGCTGCCCTTTAGATTTTTGTTGTTGTTGTTGTTGTGCTTTGGGTGCAAATTTACAGAGCAGAATTTGTTTTACATTCAACAGTTCGTGTACATTTGGTTTCTCTCACCGATTACCATCCTCAACCCTAACCCACTCTCTTCCACTTCCTTCCATTTGACACCCCACCCCCCGTGCCCTTCTTAGTTATCCACTCCTCTCTGACCCTCCATGATTCTAAGCCTTCTTTAGTTTGACCTCAGGCAATGACAAACTAAGGGTGATCTCTTAGTTACCTATTTCTGCTATGACAGAAGTACCACAAGAGAGAAAGAAGGGCTGCTTATGCACAGGGAGACAGCTCAGGGGGCAGGAGAGTATGGAGGGATGGACACTGGGAAGAGGTAACTATGGGGAGGAAAGGGAAGGGAGCTGTTGCATTGTGGTAAACTGTGGTTAATAAATAGACAAAGTATATGTGAACTACTGTATGGAAAGTGAATTTGCTCTGTAAATCTTCACCCAAATCACAATAAAAAAAAAAGTACCACAAGAGGATGGCTTTAATACACAGAGATTTATTTTCTCACAGTTGTTGTTGTTGTTGTTGTTGTTGTTAGATGCCATCAAGTCAGCTACAACTCGTAGTGACCCTATGTACAACAACAGAATGAAACACTGTCCAGTCCTATGCCAGCTCCACAATCCTTGCTATTCCTGAGCCCATTGTTGCAGTCACTGAGTTCATCTCATTGAGGGCCTTCCCTTTTTTGCTGACCCTCTGTTTTACCAAGCATGATATCCTTCTCTAGGGAATGGTCCCTTCTGACAACATAACCAAAGTAGGTGAGACAATGTCTGGCCATTCTAGCTTCTAAGGAGCATTCTGGCTGTGCTTCTTCCAGGACAGATTTGGTAGTCCTTCTGACAGTCCATGGTATTTTCAGTATTCTTTGCCAACACCACAACTCAAAAGTGATTGAAAATACCATGGCTTGAATTAGGCACACCTTAATCTTCAAAGAGATATCTTTGGTCTTCAACACTTTAAAAAGGTCTTTTGCAGCAGATTTGCCAGTGCAATAAGACGTCTAATTTCTTGACTCCTGCTTCCATTGGGGGAGCTCTGGTGGTGTAGTGGCTAAGGCATTTGACTGCTAACCAGAAGGCTGGTTGTTCAAACCCACCAGCCACACCTTGGAAGGAAGATTGGGCAATCTACTTCTGTAGTGACACCACCTCGTAAACCCAAGGAGGGGTCACGATGAGTTGGATCTGACTAGATGGCAGTGAATTTGGGTTTTTAAGATTACAGCCAAGACAAGCACGGGTATAGGGGTGGACAGATAGGTGGACAGGCTGAACTATTAGGTATATCTATGCTGGGGGGCAGTGTGCCCAAGACCATGGATAGGGTTGGCAGACAATGTTTTTACAAGTGTGTTGCTATGTTCTGTAAGAATTCCCAGCCAAAGGCACTTGACTGCTAACCAAGAGGCTGGTGGTTCAAACCCACCAGTCACTCCTCGGAAGGAAGGTTGGGCAATCTATTTCTTCAGTGATACTGCCTCAGAAACCCAAGGAGGGGTTGCTATGAGTCGGGTCTGACTTGACGGCACAAGCAACAACAACATAGTAGAGCTGACAAGGGACAAGATTATAGTCACTTCTTGGCACAGCCCCAGAGGGAGCGAGCAGCGACCTGTGGTCTCGGGACCATGGTCACAGGGGACATCAAGTTCAATTCGCATAACATACTGCATAAAACATTGTTCCACATCCTACTTCAGTGAGTAGAGACTGGGATCTTAAAAGCTTGCAAGCAGCCATCTAGACGCAACGATGGGACTCTCCTCATCCAGAGCAAAGAAAAACGAAAAAAAACAAAGATACATGGAGACAATTAGTCCAAGGGACTGGTACACCATGTGATCCTCAGCCTATATAACTATGAGACCAGAAGAGCTAGATGGTGCCCGGCTACCACCGTCAACTACTCAGAGGGGGATGTATGTAGGAAATCCTGGATAGAGTGGGAGAACAATGTGGAACAAAACGCAAAATCACTTGGGGAAATAAAAAGGGAGAGGGATGAGGTTTGCTGATCTGATAGAGCCTGATGGAACCACTGAGACTATGGCCTCTAGCTGCCCGTCAGATCTGGAATTGAACCCACTCCTGTGGCTTCCAGCCAAACAAAAGACAGGCATATGAGGTGAACATTTACACTAGGTAGATACACTCCTTGGAGAGAGCAATTATGGGAGAATAGAAGGGCTGTGTATGCACAGGGACATAGCTCAGGGGACAAGAGTGCATGGAGGGAAGGACATAGGGAAGAGGTCGCTAGGGGGAGAAAGTGGGAGGAGAGCTGTTGCATTAGGGTAAATTGTAGTCAATGTCATGAGACAAAGTGTATGTGAACTGCTGTATGGAACGTGAATTTGCTTTGTAAACTTTCACCCAAATCACAATTTAAAAAAAGAAAAAGATTACAGCCAACAACAAAATTATCATTACATTACAGAAGTAACAGAGGACAAGGTTGGAGTAGCTTCTCAGAGATAACCAAATACCTTGACAGAGAGAATCACCAGGCCTGCGGGCTCAGAACCATAGTCTCGGGTGACATCATGCTCAACTGGTACAACATAGTACACAAAATCTTGTTCTACATTCTACTTTGGTGAGGAGTGACTGGGATCTTAAAAGCTTTTGAGCAACCATCTAAGATGCAACTATTGGTCTCATCTTGTCTGGAGCAAAGAAGAATGAAGAAAATCAAAGTAATTTGGAAACAATTAGTCCAAAGATATGATGAACCACAAGGACCTCAGCCTTCACAACCCTGAGACAAGAAGAACTAGATGGTGCCTGGCTACCAATGCCAACCACTCAGAAAGGGATCAAAATTGGAGATCCTGCATAGAATGGGAGGAAAAATGTGGAACGAAATGCAAAAATGACCAGAATTACTAGTCGGATAAAGATTGGTGGAGCCGCGAAACTATGGCCTCGGGTTACCCTTCGGGCCTGGAAAAGGACTCATTTCTGTGGATTTGCTCTCAGCCCAACAGTAGAAAGACCAACAGAGGACCTACTCCCAGGGAGATGCACCCACCTACCCTAGGGAGATGCACCCCTTAGATCGATCAGCCATGAGACATCAGAAGGGCAGCATTCATGAAGAGGGAAACCTGGACAGACAGGAATGCACAGATAAGAAGGGCACAGGGAAGGGGTAGGCACAGGGAGGAGAGGGGAGGAGAGCTTTTTATGGTTGGGGATAGTAATTGGGGCTGTGAAATTAAGAATTGTTGAAAGTAAAATGAATCTGCTTTGTAAATTTGCACCCAAATCACAATAAACAAATAAATAAGATTACAACCAAGATAACCCTATGGAGCAGTTCTACTCTGTAATACATGGGGTTGCCACGAGTCAGAATTGACTCAGTAGCAGCCAACAACAACACAAAGAAAACTATATAGCACCCAAAAGATAGAAGTCACTTATCCAGAATCCAACCACATCTCAGCACCTCCACCGCTCATACACTCACCTGGGCCACAATCAACTCTCAATTCTCTCATTTCTATTATACAGTCTCTACCCTTGCCTGCTCTCTGGTCGATAAGGCACTTGATTGCTGGCCGGAAGCTCAGCAGTTCAAACCCATCAGCTGCTCTGTGGAAGGAAGACGGGGAGATCTGCTTCCATAAAGATTTACAGCCTCAGAAACCAAATGGGGTTTGCTATCAGTCAGATACAACTCGATAGCAGTGAGTTTGGTTTTTGGTTTTTTAACCCTTGCCTATAATGAGTCCTGGTGACATAGTGGTTAAACACTTGGTTGCTAATTAGAAGGTCAGTGATTCGAATCCACTAGCCACACCATGGGAGAAAGATGAGACAGTCTGCTTTCATAAAGATTTACAGCCTTGGGAACCCAATGGGGCAGTTCTTCTCCATCCTATAAGGTCACAATGAGTCAGAATCGACACAACGGGTTTTTGTTTTTCCAGTACACTTGCCTCCTAGCAGTCAGGATAAGCCAGGTTATGGTGCAATAACAGATGACACCAAAAAACTCAGTTATTTAACCAAAAGAGGTTTTACTTACACTCACATTCATCCCAGCTTTGCAGAGGTGCTCTGCTCATCATAGTCTCTCCTGGGCCCAGGCTGACAGAGCAGCCACTGTCCGGAGCACTGCCAGGCACAGAGTAAGAGGCAAGATTGCCCATTGGCCTTTCTGCCTGGAAATGAAAATGTTTGCTTCTGTTCATATTTCAATATCTGAGCAAGTCACATGGCCAACCCTAAATTTAAGAGGGTGGAAGAGTACAATCCACTCATGTGCTCAAGAGAACTAGAATCTTTTCTCATCCTAACTGGCAGATGGGTCTTTTCAAAACGTAAGTCAGACCACACCACTCTTCTTTCTCCATTTCCTTTGGAGTCAGGGCCTGAGTCCCCATAAGGCTCTATGTGACCTGGTGTCTGTCCCATTACCACTTGACTCCACACTTCCTGCTCCTCTTCCCTTTGCTCACTTCACTGCAGCCACACAGACCTTCTTTCTGTTGCTCAGACAGGCCAGCCATGCTCTTACTTGAGAACATTTGCACTGGCTGTTCCCCCTTCTGGAGCACTCTTCCTCCACACACCTGCACAGCCTACACTCCCTCACCTCCTTCAAGTCTTTACTCAAATGTCACCTTCTCAGTGAGACCTCCTTGTTCCATCCTATTAAAAATTTCGTCCTGCTGTCTCCATCTTTGACCTCCCCATTATCCTTCTCTAATTTTTATTTTGTTCGAAACACTTTTCATCTTCTAATGTACTATGTTGTTGTTGTTAGTTGCCATGGAGAGGGCTCCAACTTGTGGTGACCCATGTGTGACAGAACAAAACATGGCCCAGGCCCATATCATCTCCATGATCTTTGGTATGTTGTTTGAGCCCATTGTTGCAGCTATTGTGGCTCTCCATCTCATTGAGGGTTTTCCTTGTTTTCATTGACCTGCTGCTTTACCAAACATGTCATCCTTTTCAAGTAATTCGTCCTTCCTGATGCTGTGTCCAAAGTACACAAGACAAAGTCTTGCCATCCTCTCTTCTAAGGAGCATTCTCGTTACATTTCTTCTAACACTGGGTCGTTGGTTCTTCTGGGGGTTCATGGTATAGTCAGTGTTCTTCACCAACTTCACAATTCAAATTAATCAGTTCTTCTGTTTTTATTTTTCATTGTCCAGGTTTCACACAGTTATGAGCAATTGAAAATACCATGGCTTAAGTAAAGCACATCGTAGTCATCAAAGGGACACCTTTGCTTTTGAGAACTTTATAGAACTTAAAGAGGTCTTTTGCAGCAGATTTGCCCAATGCAATATGTCATTTGATTTCTTGACTGCTGCTTCCCTGGGTATTGATTGCTGATCCAATTAGAATGAAATCCTTGACAACTTCAATTTTTTCAAATTGCTATACAATTTCTTTATTTATTATGTTTCTTGCATATTGTCTGTCTTCCTTGCCAGACAGTGAGTGCCACAAGAGAAAAGATATTTACCTGCTTAGTATCTCAAGTACATAGTACAGTGCCTGGAACATAGTAGGTGCTCAATAAATACTTGTTGAAACAGTGAATATATAACTGAACTCTCTGGGCTATTGGCACTTTAAGATCATGCTCAAATACCCTTTGCAAGGACAAGCCATGCCAATGGAACAATCTTGTAGGGTAACCAAGCAGGTAGATCCACCTGGAAAGGTGGAGAGTGGGAAGCGTTGGAGATTAAACTGTAATTGCTGCTCAGTTGTGAGCACAGAGATGGCTATGACAAGTTGCCACCTTGTGGCTGAATAAGGAAATGGACTCAGCCAGAGTGGACTGGTAACGTCCCTAGCCACCCCTCTTTTCAATTTTTTTTAAATGTTTTATTGTGATTTGGGTGCAATTTTACAAAGCAGATTCATTTTACACTCAGAAGCTCATACACAATTTGTTTCATGATACTGATTACAATCCCCACCATGTAACAACTCTCTTCTCAACTCCTCTCCATGATCACCCCTCGTGTGTCCTTCTTACCCATGCATTTCTGCTTGTCTAGCTAGCTCTGGCAGCCTAGTGCCTGAGGCACTTGACTGCTAACCAGAAGGCTGACGGTTCAAACCCACTGGCTACTCCTCGGAAGGAAGGTTGGGCAATCTCCTTCCATACTGATACCGCCTCGGAAGCCCAAGAAGGGGTCGCTGTGAGTTGGATGCAACTAGATGGCACATAACAACAACAACAGCTATTACTCTGTGCATATGCTGCCTTTCCGATATCTCACAGTTGACTATTCCAAGGAGTGCATCTCCTTGGTGTAATTGCAGTAGTCCCGTCTTTTGTTTGGCTGAGAGCTAACCTATGGGAGTGAGTCCAATTCTAGGCCTGAAGGGGCTTGGGGATTTCACTAGTGTCATCCAACCAGTGATTTTGGTCTTTTTTATGTTTTTGAAATTTGTTTCACATTTTTCTTCCACTCTATCCAGGATGTCCAATTTTTATCCCTTTCTAAGTGGTTGGCATTGGTAGCTGGGCACCATCTAGTTCTTCTGGTCTCAGGGTCGTGTAGGCTGAGGTTCCTATGGTCCATTAATCCCTTGGACTAATTGTTTCCATATGTCTTTGATTTTCTTCACTCTTCTTTGTTCTGGACAAGGACAGACCAATAGGTGCATCTTAGATGGCTGCTCATAAGCTTTTAAGACCCCAGTTGCTACTCAACAAAGTAGGATGTGGAACAATATTTTTGCATACCATGTTGTGACAATTGAACTTGATGTTCCCCGCATCCATGATCCTGAGCCCACAAGCCCAGTAATTTATTCCCTCAAGGTACTTGGTTGTGGCTAAGAAGTTATCCTAACTTTGTCCCCTGTTAGCTCTATAATGTGTATGGACATTTTTATACCACATACAAATATGCATGTAGGGATATCATTTGCCAGACCTATGTATGGTCATGGGCATACTCCCATTCACCTACCCATACCTAATCTTCATACCTGTTTACTGATGTATCCATCCACAGACCAGTGTTTTATTACTACGGACAATGCAGTATTGTGTATGTAATAGTATTTGCCTTTGTTGTCTGTACCTCTTGTGTACTTCTCTGTGTCATCTTTTTCCTTCATGTTATGGTGCTGGTCACACCCTTGTGTTATATTGCCTTTCCCTTCACCCAAATCATCACAGATCTCTTAACCATTCAGCAATTTTCCCTACCCTTCCTTCCCATCCCTGGTAACCAACAGAAAATTTCCTTCCCTGTGTAAACCTTTCCTTGATTTTTTATGATAATGAGCTCATACAATATTTGTTCTTCTGTGATTAACTTATTTCATTCAGCATAATGTCATCCAAGTTCATCCACATTATGAGGTGATCCACAGATTCTTTGTTTTTCTTTAATGTTGTATAGTATTCCATTGTGTGTATGTACCATAGTTTGGTTATCCATTCATCTGTTGATGGACACTTAAGTTGTCCATTTTCTATTGTCTCTTTTCTATTGTGAATAGTGCTATGATGAACATGGGTGTGCATATATCTATTCATGTCCCAGATCAGTGACCTCCTCCTTTTAATGGAATTCACCAGGCCCCATCAGAGCCATCTGAAATATGTGCTCATTGACCTGAAATGTAACCCAAATCTTTTTTGTGATCCACATGGTCTTTCACACACTCATACATCCATTCATTTATTCAACAAATATTTGCTGAGCAATTACCAAGAGTCAGACGCTACGGGGAATAAGAGTCCCAGCCCTTCTCATGGAAAAGACAGTCATGAATTTATTCAACAACTGATTACAAAGAGCTGCTGGCACTGTTCTGGCATTGGGGGTTAATCACCAATGAGACAGACTGGACCCTTATGGCACTGACATTCTAGTGGAAAGATAAACAAGAAAAGGATGACAACAGTGATAAGCGCCATGAGGGAAATGCACATGGGAGAGTGATTGGGGGAGTGGGTGTGCTATTTTAGATAGGGTAGTCTGGAGGCTACAGAAGAGATGACAATGAAACTAAGCCCATGGCCTCATTTGGGGGGTGTGCAGAGGATGCGACTGCACTGGGTGACACTGTCAGAGGAGGTGACACCAAAATAACTGTCTGTAAAATTTTTGTGCAATGTTTCAGCAGAAATTTATTATTTTTTTATTTAAAAAAAAAAAGTCCTTGTAGTTAGTTATAAAAACAGAAACACTTTTCCAAGGCCAAGCTTACATGTATCAAGATACTTACAAGGCTAAACCTCTATGCTAATTTACTTTTTGAACTTTCTTATGTGCTCTGGTCTCAGCCGTGATTATGACCCAGTTATAGGGATGCTTTGAATCATGTGATTTCATCTGCATATAAGCACGCACTGCTGTTTTTGTTGCTGCTGGTTTTTATAGTGGCTGATTTTGTCATATTTTCTGGTGTTTTAGTTACAGTATTGTAAGTAGTATTTGTGAATCTGTATCAATTACCTTTTTGAAAATGAGCATAATTAAAGGAAAAGAAGGAGAAGTATCGAAAAGGCTTCTGCTATAATTCAGTGGAGAAAGAATTTATAAAACAATTTTGTTGTTGTTGTTGTTGTTGTTAGGTGTGGTCGAGTCATCTCCAACTCATAGAGACCCCATGCACAGCAGAACGAAACACTGGCCTATCCCTGCGCCAGCTCGGCGATCCCTGCTATACTTGAGCCCATCGCTGCAGCCACCATGTCAATCCATCTCGTTGAGGGCCTTCCCCTCTTTCGTTGAACCTCCACCTTACCAAACATGACATCCTTCTCCAGGGAATGGTCCCTACTGACAACATGATCAAAGTAGGTGAGATGCAGTCTGGCCATTCTCGCTTCCAAGGAGCATTCCGGCTGCACTTCCTCCAAGACAGAGTTCGCCAACACCACAACTCAAAAGCATCAATTCTTCTTCAGTCTTCCTTACTTATTGTCCAGCTCTCACATGTATATGAGGCGATTGAAAATATCATGGCTTGTGTCAGGCACACCCTAGTCCTCAAAGAGACATCTGTGCTCTTTAACACTTGAAAGAGGTCTTTTGCAGCTGACTTGCCCAGTGCTATGCATCCTCTGATGTCTTGACTGCTGCTTCCATTGGTGTTGATTATAGAACCAATCAGCGTGAAGTCTTTGACAACTTCAATCTTTCCTCCATTTATCATGATGGTGCTTATAGGTCCAGTTGTGAGTGTTTTTGTTTTCTTTATATTGGGGTGTACTCCATACGGCAGACTGTATTCTTCAATCTTCATCAGTAAGTGCTTCAAGTCATCCTCACTTTCAGCAAGCAAAGTTGTGTCGTCAGCATATCGCGGGTTGTTAATGATTCTCCCTCCAATCTTGAGGCCACGTTCCTTTTCATATAGTCCAGCTTCTTGGATTTGTTGTTAGTTTTCAGATAATCTAAGAAATATTACACTTAATGTAATACTATGTCTATATTTCTCACATATTATTCTATGATTATTATTTATAATGATCCTTACTAAATGATTCTGTATGGTCTGGGAGAGTAGGAGTGACATCATGAGTTACTGCACAGGGTGACATTAACCCTATTGATGCCACTGACTAAGGCCTGAAGAATGATAATGGGCCAGTAGAGGGAAAGGATGAAGGAGTCCTGGTGGCACAACAGTTAAGTGCTTGGCTGCTAACTGAAACGTCAGCAGTTCAACCCCACCAGCTGCTCCATGGAAGAAAAGACCAAGTAATCTGCTCCCTTAAAGATTTATAGCCCAGGAAACCCTTTGGGACACTTGTACTCTGTCACACTAGACACCATAAGTTGGACACCTAGCAATAACTAGAGAGATAAAAGCATTCTGAGAAGAGGTAATTACACAAAGCATAAGTGTTCTAGGAATGGAGAGACTGGAAGAGAGCATCAGAGGGAGGAGGAATTGGGGTCAAGAGGTCAGCAGAGGCCAGATCTTGCAGGGCCTTGAGGACTGTGGTGAGGCTTTGCCTTTATTCTAAGTGCAGTGGGAAGCCACTGGAGCATTGTAAGCCAAGGTGCAGTGGAGGTGGGGAGATAGGATCTGACTTGCCTTTTCTAAAGACCCTTTTGGTAGGGGATACAGAACAGCTTGGAAGGGTACTTCCTTATGGAAGGGACCAGACCTGTCATCAAGTGGATGCTTGATTCACTTGGGTCAGGCAGCCAGATAGATCTGAGTTCAAATCTCAGCCTCTTTCCAGTGTTGTGACCCTGAGAAACTACTCTGAGCTTCAATTATCTCAAAAAGCCTTCTGGCACTGTGCTAGAAAAAGGAAAAAAACAGTATCTGCACTGCAGATGTGTTGGGTTAAATAGAGATGGATATGAATGCTAATACAATTTCATATTATTTGGTTCCACAATCAGCAGCTCTAGTGGCATAGTGCCTAAGGCATTTGACTGCTAACCAGAAGGTTCAAACTCACCAGACACTCCACCGAAGAAAGACTGGGCAATCTATTTCCATTGAGATATAAACAACACCAATGGAAGCAGCAGTCAGGAAATCAGATGTCCTATTGCACTGGGCAAATCTGCTGCAAAAGACCTCTTTCAAGTGCTGAAGAACAAAGACGTCTCCTTGAAGATTAAGGTGTGCCTAACCCAAGCCATGGTATTTTCAATCACCTCATGCACGTGAAAGGTGGAAAATGAATATGGAAGACCTAAGAAGAGTTGATGCTTTTGAGTTCTAGTGTTGGTGAAGAATATTGAAAGTACCATGGACTGCCACAAGAACTAACAAATCTGTCCTGGAAGGAGTGCAGCTGGAATGCTCCTTGGAAGTGAGAATGGCCAGACTTCATCTCACCTATTTTGGTCATGCTGTCAGAAGGGACCACTCCCTGGAGAAGGATATCATGCTTGGTGAAGTGGAGGGTCAACGAAAAAGGAGAAGGCTCTCCATCAGATGAACTGACACAGTGGCTGCAATGATGGGGTCAGGTATAGCAAGTGTTGTAGGACTGGTACAGGACTGAGCAGTGTTTCATTCTGTTGTACAAAGGGTCACTATGAGTTGCAGCTGACTTGACGGCACCTAACAACAGCAGCAACATGAGTGCTCTGGTGCACACAGCACCTGGTTTAGTTGGGTAGTTAGCTGCCATCTAATCAATGAAACATTGTCTGGCTTTGCATCATCCTCATGATTGCTGGCATGTTTGAATCCATCATCGCAGCTACTGTGTCAATCCATCTCACTGAGGGTTTTCTTGCCCTCACTGGCCCTCTGCTTCACCAAACATGATGTCCTCCCCCAGAAATTGATCCCTCTTGATGGTGTGTCCAAAGCAAGCAAGTTGGACAATATTTTGTTGTGATCCATAAGGCTTTCATTGGCTGGTTTTCAGAAAGGGATCACCAGGCTTTTATCCCTAATCTGTCTTAGTCTGAAAAGTCTGCTGAAACCTGCTTACCATGGGTGAACCTGATGGTATGTGAAATACCAGTGACATAGCTTCCAGCATCACAGCAATACACAAACCACCACAGGTTGACATATTGACAAAAGGGTAGTGGTAGCACCTGGTAGGTATTCAATAAAAACTACATTACAACACACACACATACCACCTTTACAAAGCAGGGAAGAGACAGATACATAAACAAGTTACAAACACCACATAGGTAGATATGAAAGCAGTACTGATGGGACCAGGTCATGGACATCTTTTTTTTTTGTTTAATTTTATTGTGATTTGGGTGAAAGTTTACAGAGCAAATTCACTTTCCATACAGCAGTTCACATATACTTTGTCTCATGATATTGACTGCAATCTCCCATAATGCAACAGCTCCCCTCCCATTTCCTCCCCCTAGTGACCTCTTCCCTGTGTCCTTCCCTCCCATGCACTCTTGCCCCCCGAGCTGTCTCCCTGTGCATACAGAGCCCTTCTATTTTCCCATGATTGATCTCTCCAAGGAGTGTATCTACCTGTGTAAATGTTCAGCTCATATGCCTATCTTCTGTTTGGCTGGAAGCCATAGGAGTGGGTTCAATTCCAAACCTGAAGGGCAGTTAGGGACCATAGTCTTAGGGATTCCACCACGCGCTATTGGACCTGCAAATCTGGTCCTTTTTTTTAATGATTTTGAGTTTTGTTCCACATTGTTCTCCCACTCTATCAAGGATCTCCTACATAGATCCCCCTCCAAATGATTGACAGTGGTAGCCAGGCACTATTTAGTTCTTCTGGTCTCATAGTCATATAGGCTAAGGATCACATGCTGTGTCAGTCCCTTGGACTAATTGTTTCCATGCATCTTTGGTTTTGTTCATTCTTCTTTGCTCTGGATGAGGAACAATCCATCTTTGCATCTAGATGGCTGCTTGCAAGCATTTAACGTCCCAGTTTCTACTTGCCAAAGTAGGACATAGAACAATGTTTATGTGTACTATGTTATGCCAATTGAGCTTCATATCCCCTGCTACCATGGTCCCAAGCCTACAGGTCCAACTACTTGCTCCCTCTGGAAGTGGCCAAGAAGTGACTTGTGCCTTGTCAGCTCTACTATATACCTGGACACTCTTACAGAACATGCAAATACACTTGTAGGAACATTGTCTGCTAACCTTATACATGGTCATGGGCACACACACACCCCCCCGCATAGACATACCAGTAGTTCAGCCTGTCCACCCATCTATCCACCCATATATATGTTTGCCTTCACTGACAATGCAGTACTGTGTGTGCAAAAGGGTTCATGTTTGTTGTCTGTACCTCCCATGGACCTCTCGATGTCTTCTTCTTCCTCATGCCACCGTGTTGATCACTCACATTTAGTACATTGCCCTTCCCTTCACCCAAATCAATACTTGTCTCTACCTAACTAGCAGTGTGCCCCCCTCCCTGTAACCAACAAAGAAAATTTCATTCCTTATATAAACCTTTCCTTGACTTTTACAATAACAGACTAATACAATATTTGTCCTTCCATGATTGACTTATTTCATTCAGCATAATGTCCTCCAAGTTCATCCATATTATGTGGTATTTTGCAGATTCTACATTATTATTTAGGGTTGCATAGTATTCCATTTGTGTACGTACCATAGTTTGGTTATCCAATCTTCTGTTGATGGGCATCTAGATTGTTTCCATCTTTTTGCTATTGTAAGTAGTGTTGCAATGAACATGGGTATGCACATATCTGTTCTTATCCTAGCTTCCACTTGTTTAGAATGTATACCTAGTCATGGAATTGCTGGGTCAAATGGTATTTCTAAATCCAACTTTTCAAGGACTGGTCATATGGCTTATGGACATCTTGAATACCAGCCTAAAGCACATGAACTTCATCTATGAACAGTGGGAGCCAGTGAGAGTTTCTGAGCAGGGGGAGGACCATGAACAGAGCTTCCTCTTAAGATGATGAGTTTGACAGCTAGGAAAGAAGAATATGGATGGGAGGAAGGAAGGAAGCTGAGGTCCCTTTCTCGTTTCCCCTGAGATGTGATGTGGCTCAAATCCCACCTCCATCACACACAAACACACACACACTCAGGCTCTGCCCTGCAGCCTGGGTACCTGCAGATTGGCTTTGAGACCCGCTTCCTTACAGCCCATGATGTATCTCCAGGCATTCGCAGGCTTGGCTGTGTTTGTCATGAGCATGCTGTGATGCCAGCCAATCAGATGGCAGTCTCTGAGGGAAAGACTCTCTCCCAACTCCCCTGCCTTTGTCCTGGAAAGAAGCCGGATTTCTTCTCAGATGCTTTTGATGAGGAGAGGCAGAGAAGGAGCAAGCCTGGCTGTCTGTCCTGGAGACTTAAGTCTTGGGAGAAAGGCAACCTGCCAAGCAGGCAGACATTGAAAATCACAAGACCAGAACCTAATTCAGGTTGATGGCCTCCATGCCCCTTGAACTTGCAGCCCTCCCCCCAGATAAATGGGCCATATGGCATTCTGCGGTCCACTCGCTCCTGCCTGGCACCTGGAGGATTTTCTATGGTCTGCCAATCTTAAGCTTGCAAAACGCAATTCTGAAAGAGGAATTTAGCGGAATAATCAGCTGAGATGGCAGATCTCCTTTCTTCTCCACCCTCTCCTTGCCACCCCACAGTCACAGAAAATGCCAGTCCTTGAGGAAGCAATGTAGAGCCAGAGGTCTCTAAGGATAGGGCAGGAGCAAAACCAAGCCCAATCCCAGAGGTCTGAGAGACCAAGAGGGTTCACTCATCCCACAAGCATTTCCTTGGGGCCTCTCTAAGCTGGCCTGTGCCAGATGCTGGGGATTTTAAGACAAATAAGGCCCATTGCAGCTCCTGGGGAGCTTAGGGGTCTAGTGAGGGAGTCAGATACGTAAGGAGGCAGAATGATGACTGCAACAAGGCACGATGGTAATAGGGGAGAGGCTAAATGAATATCTGGGTGGTGGGCTTCCTAGAGGTAGTAACATACAAGCTGGGCTTTGAAGACTGAATAGGAGGTTAAAAGTACAAAAGACAGGTAATGCCAAGGTGTGTAGGTAGGAAAAAACAGTATCTTTTCCTCTGGAGATGACAAGTCATTGCTATTTTGGGGACTTGTGGAAAGGAGAGGGAACTGGTAGGAGTTGAGGCTAGACACAATCAGGGGCTAAAGATAGGATCAGGATTAGGAAAGATTGTAGCTCAGGGCAGAGAAGATTAAAATTAGATTTGGGACTTGGATTCAGGTTAAAGGGATGTTGTGCCCAGACCCTGATTCCCCAAAGACCACCAAGGAGCCGATTCCACTGCAAAAGCATAGGGGTTGTTTATTCAAGCTCAAGCTCGGACCCTCAACCGTCACCGACGCAGCGGTTCAGGATTGA
>NW_006921649.1:12969676-12972788 GCF_000298275.1 Orycteropus afer afer | reverse complement strand
ACAACAACTTGACAGATCGGTGGTGGATAGCAGATCAGCTCGTAGCAAAATAATCAAAAGTCATGAGCTTTACATGTATTGTCTTATTTGGACCTTAGACTATGGCTACGAAGCCAGTGGTTGTTCTTATCCCCATTTTGCAGATGCTGAGACAGAGGCACAGAGAGGTCAGATGACTCGCCCAAGGTCACAGGCTTGTGAAGTGGCTGACCAAGGATTTGGACACAGATTCAATGCTAAGCACAAAGTTTGGAGTCAGATCGTCTTCAGATATCTGTACTCTGTGCCACCTTTGTGGCACACCTTAGGCAAACCCTTTCATTTCACTTAGCTTTAATTTTCCGTCAGGAAAATGGGAAGGATAGTACCCAACTCCTAGGGCTATTGTAACATGTAAGTAAGATAACACATATAAAACACAGTAACACAGTACCAGGCCCCTCTATAAGCCTCAGTAAATATTATTAGAGGGACAACTCATTTTGGGACTGGGTTACTTTTAAGATTCGAGGTCTAAATGGGACTTCTCTTCCACTAGAGTTCCTTTATGAACTTGAACTTAGAGTTGTGTTTGCACTGGTGACTAGGAACTCATCTAGTTCCAGTGAATTATGGTGAGTTTAGGTTGTGATTTTTATTAGCGGATCATTCTCAGTTCTCCCAAGCAGAGTCAAGATAGATCTTTCCAGTCTGAACAGGCAACCTAAAGTACACCTAAAACTCTCACTGCCGTCGAGTCAGATCCAACTCATAGCGACCCCTCCTTGGGTTTCTGAGGTGATATCAGTACGGAAGTAAACTGCCCAGCCTTCCTTCCGAGGAGTGCCTGGTGGGTTTGAACCGCCAGGCTTCTGGTTAGCAGTCAAATGCCTTAGGCACTAGGCCACCAGAGCTCCTAAACTACACCAATAGCTCACAATTCAATTCTTCTTGGGCCATTCAGAAAAGCCCTGGGGGTGGGGAAGTGAGAGTAGATACAGAAAGACAAAGGGAAAGTATAGGAAGATGCAGATGTAGCTGCTTCTACTGTAGAAGGTGAAGAGGAAAGTTTATCTTCCCCAGGCCAGGCTTGCCACAGCCAGAGAGGGGGGACACATGGCTCTCTTCACCATTGGAAAGCCAAGGAAGCTGGCTGATTCACACATTTCCTTTAGTGTCTGCTTCTCTGGTTCTGCCTTATTAGGAAGGCTTGGTTTATGCAGTGGATGATGTAAAAGGGACAGAAAAGCCGGACCTTCAACATGCAGGCCACTTTCACCCAGGAATTACTACCCTTTGACTTGGCAATTGTGATTTGGAAGACTGCACTTTACAGGAATTCCATGAGTGAGGGCCCTGGCAGGAAACACATGCCACCCTCAGACTGGGCCAAGAAGGAAAGTTTAGTAAAGGGACAATTCACAAAGGTGTGGGCAGGGCTTAGGGAGCCAACAGAGGATGCAGTGTCCAGGGCTTGCAACAGCAGGGCTGTTAGCACCCTTAGTGGAAAAGTGGTTACTGGAACCCTGAGAGACACCAAAGGAGGAAGCCAGCCTGACATAAGCCGTGGCCTCTGGTAAGGATAACCCTGCAGGAAGAGTGCTCAGGAATAAATCCTCAGACTTCTCTCCTCCTCCTGCCTCCCATTGGCCAAACCCCATCAGAAGCCAGAGGACCCGAAGCTCGTTAATGGAATCTATACATACAGGCCAGCTTCAGGGGCCAAAGCAGGGTGGTGAAAGCTGGTAAGGAAATCTGAGGATGGAACAGAGCAAAGCAGTGAATCCCATTTGCTAATATCACACTATCCACTGGCCATGCTAGGGCTGCTGGGAAGCATCTGCCCCAGGGTAACCCTGCCTTCTTACAACGACTGACTTTGGCCCCAAAGTGGGAAGGAGCCCTGGGGCACTTTCAGGCCCAGAGGGGAGCCATGAGGTTTATTGGAAAGGGCTCCTGATGAGGATACTGGTGCCAGCCTTACCCTCCTATCCATTCATTGATGTGTTCTTTCATTCCATTTGTTCAGCCAACATCTCTTGAAAGTGACTCAGTGCCCAGTCAATGCTGGGAGGCAAGGACAGCACAAGGAAGAAATAGGAGTGGCCCCAGCCACCTTCAGTTTCTACTTGTGAAATATGCCCAGAACAAACAGCCATGGGTTCCATCCACCAGCTCTAAGACTCCAGAGCCTCCTCTCAGTTGCTGGTGTATAAAGTGAGGTCAGCCATCTTTTCCTCCCAGATTTATCCTGAGGATTCAAAGAAAAATTTTCTGAAATGCATGGGGTACAGCACTGGCATTTGTGAATCACTGTCTTGTTAACAAGCAGTGCCCTCATCACACCTGTCCCCACCACACACACACACACACACACACACACACACATTCACCACCCTATTATCCTGTTAAGGAACTCTGGTGGTGGAGTGGTTAAAGCATTGGGCATTGGGCTGATAACCAAAAGGTTATCAAAAGGTCCCAGCCTCTCTGGGAGAGAAAGATGAGGCAGTCGGTTAATTGTTAATAAAGAATTACAGCCTTGGAAACCCCATAGGGTAGTTTTACTTTGTCCTGTTCAAAATTGACTCAATGGCAATGTATTTTACTATCCTGTTTCCTTTAGTGGCTTTTTTTGGTGGTGCAGTGGTTAAAGCATTTGGCTGCTAACCAAAAGGTGGTGGCTTCCTTAAAGCTTTACAGCCTAGGAAAACCTGTGGGGCAGTTCCACTATCCTAAAGGGCCGCTGTGAGTTGGAATTGACTACATGGCAGTGGGTTAGGTTTTTTTGGTTTTGCAATTATCGTCGTACATGTATTTGTTGAAGTTTTCTGCTCCCAGCCCCGCCCCCCCTTCCATTTCCCTGACTGTAAACCCAGGAGTGCAGGCTCGGGCCTCTTGCTCCTCCTTGAGTCACAGGGATTGGAACTGGGCTTAAAATTGCAACAAATTTTATACTGGTTGACACTGCCTGTGAATTTAAATGTATTTAGTCCTAAGGACAGCCCTGGTTAGTAGACAGTCATACTAGGACCACTTGACAGATGGGGAAACAGCCCAGAGAGGTTAAGTAACTTGCCCAAAGTCACGGAGTAAATAAGCGACAGAGCTAGGATTTGAACCCTGGTAGTCC
>NW_006921649.1:12958590-12969406 GCF_000298275.1 Orycteropus afer afer | reverse complement strand
GAAGGGCGGCGGCGGCGGCTTCTCCTTGGCCGGGCTCCGGATAGCGCTCGGCCCCCAGCCCCGGTCCGCGGCAGCTCGCCTTCCGCGCTCCCGCTCCCCGTACCCGTGCTCGGCCCCGCGGCGGCGGGAGGAGCAGCCATGCCGCCGCGGCGCAGCATCGTGGAGGTGAAAGTGCTGGACGTGCAGAAGCGGCGGGTTCCCAACAAGCATTATGTGAGTGCGCCGCGGCCCCACGCCCCCTCGAGCCCGCGCGTCGCTGGGGTGATCGGGAGCCCCCAGCCTCTGAAAACTTATGCTCCTGCTCACCCTCCCCCCTTCCATTCTTCCCCTCTCCTCTCCCCTCCACTCCCACCTCGCCTCTTCTTTTCGGCCCAGGTCTCTTGGTTACTCCCCCTCCCCCTCTTCGTTTTGCCCCATTCTCTTCATCCCTTCCTCCCGCTTCTCCCCCCCCCCACTTGCCTCTCCTCTGCACCTCTTTCCCTTTCCATCTCCCCCGTGTCTCCCCGCCCCAACACCCCCCTCTTACTGCCCACCCGAGGAAAAGTCCGGCCCCAGTCGGTGTAGACTACAGACAGACCGAAAGAGGGAGAGAATGCTCCTGTTATCAGGCCACCCTCCCTGCCCCTCTAGTTGTCCTGAGGCTCTCGGGCCCGAAGTGCCCCAGGCACAGGTAGCCCCTCTAGGGACCGCAAAGTTTGCTTCCTTGCTTTTGGAGGATCGAGCTTGAAACCGTGCAGGAGATCTTGAAATACGTTATTTGAGTGCCTGCAGCTTTAGTAGATTAACAGACAATCCCTGTCCCCTCTCTCCAGTAGCTTCTGTTTAAAGGAAAGTTCCCTTCTGGTAAAATGGGTTAGTAGTGAGGTTTTATAGATGCTAAGACTGAGGCTCAAAGAGGTTGCAGGTGCTAGAACAGAGCATGTTCAGGCCTTTCCAGCCTGTGGAAGGTGTGCCTGGGGGGAAGGTGGTGACTTCAGGTGGGAAGTGGCTTTCACAGCAGGCTGTGGGCCATTTCTGAGAGTGAAGGGGGGGGATGGGACCACCTAAGAGATTCTGGGTGGAGGGTTAATGTGGATGTGAAATGATGGATCCAGATGAGACCTTGGGGAGAGTCTCCCTACACAAGTGAAGGGGCTGTGGTGTCCTCCTGTGGTGAGAGGTGGGCAGTGGCAGAGCCTAGCTACAGGGAAGTTAACCAGGAAGGAAAAAAAGAGAAAGAGAGGGAGGGAAAAAAAAAAATCCTAACAAAGAAGTGCAGAACAATGACTAGAAAAGGGCGTTGGCTGACTGAAGTCAGCCCCTTGGCCTCCATGCAAGTGGTCTTTGGGTTTGTTTTTTTAAGAGCCTTGTTCTTATAAAGCAGATCTACAAGCCTGCCATGAATAGCCTACAAAATTCTGAAAGGGAATAGAGGGGAATCCACTGTGCTCTCTACAAGAAAGGGTGTGCTGTGCAAGAGTCTGTATTGTTATTGGCTGGGCAGCCAGTTATTCCATCCTTAGCCAGGCGGTGGGAAGCTATTTCCTGGACCTGTGGCATCTTTAAATAGAGTGAAGTTTCCCTTGATTCCAGAGCTGAACGAAATTATCTCCCCCTCCCCCTTTTTCTTTTCTTGTTAACTGTTTCAAATGCTGCCAAATCTTGGTTTCTTGTTTGAGCCTGTTGAATGGGTAACTGAGTTGCCGCTGAGGTATGAAGACAGTTTTCACCAATATGGCAACAGGAGGTTGTCTGCAATTCTGTATCTTACCTCTCCCCAGATCTGTCAGCTGGTAAAATCAGAATAAATACAAACAAAAAAACCCCACAGCCCTGGAGTTGATTTCAACTTACAGAGAGACCCCATAGACCCATTGGGTTTCTAAGGCGACAAATCTTTATGAAGTAGATAGCCCTTTCTTCCGTGTGTAGCTGCTGAGGGTTTGAACCACTAACTGGGTAGCAGACAAATGCCTTAGGCACTATGCCACCAGAGCTCCTTAGAATAGATATTGTTGTTGTTGTTGTTATAGGCACCATAAATTGGTGTCATTGTCCATTCAGGCTCTCTTTGTCCTCACAACCCAGAAGTTCTTAAACTCATTTTACAGATTAAGAAACTAAGGCTCAGAGAGGTGAGGTGTTATGCTTGAGGCCACAACCAGAGACAGAACAGGGATGTAAATCCAGGACTATAAAACCCTAAAAAGTGTTTATTACTTCCACCAGACCCCATCACTTTCTAAATTGCACACCCCTATAGGAGCTCTGGTAGCATAGTGGCTAAAGCACTTGACTGCTAACCAGAAGGCTGGCGGTTCAAACCCACCAGCCACTCCTCGGAAGGAAGGTTGGGCAATCCTACTTCCGTAGTGATACTGCCTCGGAAACCCAAGGAGGGGTCGCTATGAGTCGGGGGCTGACTCGAAGGCACATAACAACAACAACAACATAGTTTCTCTAGGGAGCTCTGGTAGCATAGTGGCTAAGGCACTTGACTGCTAACTAGAAGGCTGGTGGTTCAAACCCACCAGCCACTCCTCGGAAGGAAGATGGGGCAATCTACTTCCGTAGTGATACTGCCTCGGAAACCCAAGGAGGGGTCGCTATGAGTCAGGGCCGACTCGATGGCACACAACAACAACAACAACATAGTTTCTCTAAGCAAAGAACCAAACCAACAAAAAACAGTTGTCAACATGTCAACTCCGACTCATGGAATTTTCAGTGGCTGATTTTTCAGAAGTAGATAAGCAGGCCTTTCTTCCAAGGCACCTCTAAGTGGACTCCAACTTCCAAACTTCAGTTAGCAGCCGAGTTCATTAACTGTCTCCACTACCTGGCCACTCCTCCATAAGGAAAGTCCACTTAAAAACCAGAAAATCTGTCATGGTTGTCTGCTTAGTCGGATCCCTCCTTGCTTTAGTTTTTTGAAGAGGCTGTAGCTATGAGGGTCATCTTTCTAAGCCTTCAACCATTTTTTAGGGACTCCTTGAGATAAGTGTTTGTCTCATAGACTTTGAGTTTGACAAACCTTGGTTCAAATCTCCATCTCCCAACTCTGAGCCCCAGTTTCCTCATCTGTATGATGAGAGTGTTAGTGCTCACTTCTTAAAGGGAACAACAGTGTGATTTGTAGTGTTGGAGTTCCATAACCATTAGCTCCCTCTTCCTAGGTCCCTGCCCTCGTGGTGTCCATGTCACTGTGATTGGGAACATGCCAAAGTCACATGAGGAGGGATTCTACCAAGAACTTGTTTTTCTGCATGTAGATTTAGTCACGCTATGATTCAAAGGGGCCCTCTCCCTTCCAGCCAGCCTTTTGGTTAATCAGATGAGGAGAAGTGATGAGTTCAGCGGAGGCCTGAGTTATCCACAAGAACAGAGAAAATGTAGCATATTGATGGCAGAGTATCTGAACCCAACAAAACAGACTGCCAGTAGACATTGGCTTGTTCCTAAGGATCCCGACCTCAGAAAGAATGAGCCTGGACTTAGTGTCCTCCTTTCTGAACCTGGTCCAGCCACCTAGAGAGAGAGCATCATGAGCAGGGAAGGTAGACAACCCTGGGATCTGCCAGTTCCTGCTATGTGACTTTGGGCTGATTGGTTTACCTCGTTGAGCTCCAGCTTCCACAGTCTGCAAATTGTGAATCTGCTTCTACTCCTCTAGAGCAGAATTTTTCAGTCCCAGCCCTCTTGGCATTTTGGCTGTGATGGAATTCTCAACTTCCATGTGGGAGACCTGAGTTCGATTCCCTACCAGCGCATCACATGTACGGCTACCACCCGTCTGTCAGTGCAGACTTGTAAATTGCTATGATGCTGAACGGGTTTCAGTGGAGCTTCCGGACTGAGACTGACTAGGAAAAAGGCCTGGTGATCAGCTTCCAAAACTCAAATGAATCAGAGAACCCTATCGATCACACTCGTCCAGTCCATAACTGTTTATGGAGATGGTACGGGACTAGGCACCATTTTGTTCTGTTATGGTTGGAGGCCAACTTGATGACAGCTAACGACAACAACAAAATTCCTGTTTGTTGGGGGCTAACCTGTGCGTTGTAGGATGTTTATCAGCTTCCCTGCTCTTTACCCACCAGGTACCAGTAGCACCCCTGCCCCCAACTTGTGACAATCAAAAATGTGTCTGGACATTGATTGCCACACATCAAATTGCCAACACTCCCACCTCTGCCACATCACTGCACTAGAATATTTACCAGTCAGTTATGCAGAGTCCCGGTCACCACACCACTTAATTTCCCACTACTCCTCTCTCCCCACTGATGTCATTGGAGAAGTACAGCTGGGGTGCAGGGCATCCATCAGGGCTAGGCCACCTGTGACACCTAAAGTGGCATCTTCTCCATAATCATAATGGCATCCTCTCTATCCCCATCACCATAGGCCTCATTCGTCTATGGGCAGAAACGTCATCATTGGGCCCAGGGCGGAGACACAGGTGAGGCTTCAAGAATGCAGAAGCTCCCAACCCATTTGCCATGGAGTCACTTCCAACTCATGGCAACCCAAAGTGTGTCAGAGGACCCTATGTGCTTCATAGTTTTCAGTGGCTGATTTTTCAAAAGTAGATCACCAGGCCTTTCTTCTGATGCATCTCTGGGTGGACTTGAACCTTCAACCTTTCAGTTAGCAGCTGTGTGGATCAACCATGTACACCACCCAGGGACTTCTAGAAGTCTCCCTACCAAAAAAAAAAAAAAAAACTGTTGGCATTGAATTAATTCTCATTTATGGTGACCCCTTGTGTTAAAGAATAGAACTGTTCCTTAGGGTTGTCTTGGCTATGATCCTCATGCAAGCAGATTGCCAGGCCTTTCTTCTGCAGTGCCAATGGGTAGGTTTGAACTATAAACCTCTTTAGTTAGTAGTTGAGCACAAACCATTTGTGCTGCCCAGGGTCCAGAAGCTCCCAGGGCCTCTGCAATCATAGCAGTTGGGTAGGGATTATTGTAGATGATAATATCAAAGGTATTATTGATTAGAAAAATCAGAGAGCCAGCACCTTCTGTTGGAGTCAGGGAGGTGAGGACTTTTGGGTCTACTGCCTTTTTCTGCCAGTGCCGTTTCTGCCCTGGGGTTTCTGAATGAATTGAGAGGGGGTTTCTGAGTATAACATCCTGGGGAGACCCTACCCAGGTTGTCTTCTGGCTTGAGGGGAGGAGGAAATGTTCCCTGTAGGTTTTGTGGGTTTTGTTTGTGGATTTTCTGCACTGGAGAGGAATGCACAGAGCATTTGGTTTCCAAGGAAGCCGTCACCAGCAGGGGCCTTAAGATGTGACTTGTTCTGTTCAAGATCTTGAAATGTTAAAAGTGACAAGATGGTAGCAGTAATTATACTACTAATAATAACAATGACAGTCAAAGTTTAATAAGTTGCCCTGGGCCTAGCACTGGATTAAGTTCTTTATGTATTTTAAATCAATACTTTTCTATTATATTAATATAATACTTCAAGTTTTTTAATACATTGTTGTTAGCTGCTGTCAAATTGGCCCCTGACTCATGGCGACTATAGGCTTTCATTGGCAGCTTTTCGGAAGGGAATTTCCAGGCCTTTCTTCCTAGTCGACCTTAGTCTGGAAGCTGCACTGAAACCTGTTCATCATCATAGCAACACACAAGCCTCCGCTGACAGATGTGTGGTGGCTGCGCATGAGGTGAATTGGCTGGGAATCAAACTCTTGTTATCCACACAGAAGGTGAGAATTCTATCATTAAACTACCAGTGACCCCCATGGATATGAGTTGTTAGCTGCTGTTGAGTCAGCATCCAGCTCATGGTGACCTCGTGTCACAAACTCATTGTGCCCCATAGGGCTTTCTCGGGTAATTTTCACAGACACAGTTCGCCTGCCCTTTCTTCCAAAGAGCCACCTGGTGGATTCAGAACACCAACCTTTAGGTTAGCAGAGAATCATGAATCACTTCATCACCCAGGCTCTACGGGTACATAAAAATACTAAACAAAGCTCACTGCCATTGAATTGATTTTGACTTATAGTGACCCCTTTTGGGTTTCCAAGGCAGTAAATTGTTACAGAAGTAGATTGTCCAGTCTTCCTTCCATAGAGTGGCTGGTGGGTTTGAACTGACAGCCTTCTGGTTAGCAGTCAAATACCTTAGGCACTACACCACCAGAGCTCCTAGGGATACTTAGGGAGACAAAAAAATCAATATTTATCTATCTGTCATCAAGTTCTATCAGATCTTTACATGTTACATATTCGTTTCAGGTCTTTTTTATTTTTTAAGAAATAGAGCATTACAGATGCAAAGTTCCCTGTATGCCCTCCCCACTCACCCCAGTAGTAACCTGCATTTGGAATTTGTCCTCCCCATGCACTTTTCTTCCCACCATTCATCTGTCAGTTTGTTGTACTGTGGTGGCTTGCATGTTGCTGTGATGCTTGAAGTTATGCCACTGGTATTTCAAATACTATCAGGGTCACCCATGTGGACAGGTTTCAGCAGAGCTTCCAGACTAGGAAGAAGGACCTGGCAGTCTGCTTCTTTAAAAATTGGCCAGTGAAAACCTTACAATAGCAGCACAACATTTTCTGATATATTGCCAGAAGATAAGCCCCTCAGGTTGGAAGGCACTCAGATTATGACTAGGGAAAAGCTTCTTCCTCAAAATAGAGTCAACCTTACTGATATGGATGGAATATATGCTGATGTGGCATGACTCCAAATGAGAAGAAACACCTGCAAACAACCATTAATAATCAGAAGGTGGAATGTACGGAGCATGAATCTAGGAAAACTGGAAGTCATAAAAAATGATAGGAACACATAAATTTCAGTATGCGAAGCATTGTTGTTGTTGTTATGTGCCATGGAGTTGGACCCGACTCACAGCGACCCTTCCTTGGGTTTCCGAGGTGGTATCACTACGAAAGTAGATTGCCCAGCCTTTCTTCCGAGGAGTGGCTGGTGGGTTTGAACCGCTAGCCTTCTGGTTAGCAGTCAAGTGCCTTAGGCACTATGCTACCAGAGCTCCTATGCTAAGCATTAGTGATCTGAAATGGACAGGTATTAGCTATTTTGAATTGGACAATCATATGGGAGCTCTGGTAGCATAGTGCCTAAGGCACTTGACTGCTAACCAGAAGGCTAATGGTTCAAACCCACTAGCCACTCCTCGGAAGGAAGGTTGGGCAATCTACTTCCCTAATGATACTGCCTCAGCAACCCAAGGAGGGGTCGCTAGGAGTCGGGTCCGACTCGATGGCACATAACAACAACAACAACAGTGGTCAACTATGCCAGGAATAACAGAGAAATGACATTGTATTCATTGTCAAAAAGAACATTTCAAGATCTATCCTAAAGAATAACACTGTCAGTGAAAGGATAATATTCATATGCCTACAAGAAAGACCAGTTAGTATGACTACTATTCCATTTACACACCAACCACTAATGCCAAAGGTGAAGAAATTAAAGATTTTTACCAACTTCTGCAGTCTGAAATTGAGCAAACATGCAACCAAGCATGCATGTTGATTAGAATGTGAAAGTTGGAAATGAAGAAGGATCAATAGCTGGAAAATACAGCATTGGTGATAGAGATTGCATGATGGAATTTTGCAAGACCAATGACATATTCATTGCAAATACCTTTTTTCAGCAATGTTAACAGTGACCATACACGTGGTCCTTGCCAGATGGAATGCACAGGAAGCAAATCAGCTACATCTGTGAAAGAGGCAATGGAGAAGCTCGAGATCATCAGTCAGAACAAGGCCAGAGGCTGATTGTGGAATGGACCATCTCTTGCTCATAGGCAAGTTCAGGTTGAAGCTGAAGACAATTAAAATAAGTCCATGAGAGCCAAAGTGTGACCATGAGTGTATCCCACCTGAATTTAGAGACCGTTTCAAGAATAGATTTGACACATTAAACATTAATGACGAGAGGCCAAATGAATTGTGGGATGACATCAAGGAAATCATACATGAAGAGCAATAGGTCATTAAAAAGACAGGAAAGAAAGAAAAGACCAAAATGGATGTCAGAAGAGACTCTGAAACTTGCTTTTGAATGTAGAGTACCTAAAGCAAATGGAAGAGATGGTGGAATAAAAGCTAAACAGAAGATTTCAAACAGTGGTTCGAGAAGGCAAAGTATTATAATGAAATGTGCAAAGACCTGGAATTGGAAAGCCGAAAAGGAAGAGCGAACTCAGCATTTCTCAAGATGAAAGAACTGAAGAAGAAATTCAAGCCTCGAGTTATAGTACTGATTCTATGGACAAAATATTAAACAGCATAGGGAGCATCAAAAGAAGATGGAAGAAGTACACAGAGTCACTGTACCAAAAGAATTGGTCGATGTTCAGCTATTGCAGGAGGTAGAATATGATCAAGAAACAGTGGTATTGAAGGAGGAAGTCCAAGCTGCATTGCAGGCATTGCTGAGAAACAAGGCTTCAGGAATTGATGGAATACCCATTGAGATGTTTCAACAAACAGATACAACA
Source organism: Orycteropus afer afer (assembly GCF_000298275.1). Classification (NCBI taxonomy): domain Eukaryota; kingdom Metazoa; phylum Chordata; class Mammalia; order Tubulidentata; family Orycteropodidae; genus Orycteropus; species Orycteropus afer. The sequence goes on along the minus strand of NW_006921649.1, from coordinate 12,960,918 downwards.
CTGGAAAAGCTCATTTGTCTATGCCAAGAAATTTGGGAGACAGCTACCTGACCAACCAATTGGAAGAGATCCATTTTTATGCCCATTCCAAAGAAAGGTTATCCAATAGAATGTGGTAATTATCAAACAACACCATTAATATCACTTATAAGTAAAGTTTTGCTGAGAATAATTAAAAAATCATGACAGCAGTACATCAACAGTAAACTACCAGAAATTCAAGCTGGATTCAGAAGAGTATGTGGAACCAGGAATATCATTGCTGATGTCAGATGGATCTTGGCTGAAAGCAGAGAATACCAGAAAGATATTTACATGTGTTTAACTGACTTACTCTTACTGCCATTGAGTCGGTTCCAACTCAAAGCGACCCCTCCTTGGGTTTCCGAGGCAGTATCTCTGCGAAAGTAGATCACCCAGTCTTCCTTCTGAGAAGTGGCTGGTGAATTTGAGCCACCAGCCTTCTGGTTAGCAGTCAGATGCCTTAGGCACTACACCACCAGAGTTCCTGTTTTACTGATTGTGCAAAGGCATTTGACTGTGTGGATCATAACAGATTTTGAATAACATTGCAGAGAAGGGGAATTCCAAAACACTTAGTTGTGCTTATGAGGAAACTGTACATAGACCAAGAGGCAGTCATTCAAACAGAACAGGGGACTATGGGTGGTTTAAAATCAGGAATGTTCTGTGTTAAGGTTGTATCTTTTCACCATACTAATTCAATCTGTATGCTGAGCAAATAATCCAAGAAGCTGGACTATGTGAAGAAGAATATAGCATCAGGATTGGAGGAAGACTCATTAATAACCTTTCTTGCTGAAAGATGAAGATGACTTGAAGCACTTACTGATGAAGATCAAAAACTTCAGTGTGGAATTTACCTCAACATAAAGAAAACAGTAATCCTCACAACTAGACCAATAAACAACATCATGATAAACAGAAAATACTAAAGTCACCAAGGATTTCATTTTACTTAGATCCACAATCACTGCCCATGGAAGCAGCAGTCAAGAAATCAAACAACGTATTGTATTGGGCAAATCTGCTGCAAAAGACCTCTTTAACGTGTTTAAAAGCGAGGATGTCACTTGGAGGACTAAGGTGCACCTGACCCACACCTTGGTATTTACCATTGCCAAATAGGCATGTGAAAACTGGACAGTAAGTAAGGAAGACCAAAGAAAAATTGATGCATTTGAATTCTGGTGTTGGTGAAGAATATTGAATATACCATGGACTGCCAGAAGAATGAGCAAATCTGTCTTGAAGTACAGCCAGAATGTGCCTTAGAAGCAAGGATGGTTAAGACTTCATCTCATGTACATTGGACGTGTTACCAGGAGGGACCAGTCCCTGGAGAAGGGCATCATGCTTGGTAAATCAGCAGGTCAGTGAAAAAGAGGAAGACCCTCAATAAGCTGGATTGACAAAGTGGCTGCAGTGGTGGGCTCAAACATCGCAATGATTGTGAGGATGGTGCAGGACCGGGCAGTGTTCTGTTCAGTTGTGCATGGGTCCAGTGAGTTGGAACTAACTCAGTGACACCTGACAACAATAACAACAACATGCACTTTTTAAAAAAGAGAATAATAGATAGAAATTTTTTTCTTTAACAGCTTTAAAACTCATTGCCATCGAGTCATATCCAACTCATAGCAACCCCTCTTTGGATTTCCAAGGCGGTATCACTACAGAAGTAGATTGTCCAACCTTTCTTCCGAGGAGTGGCTGTTGGGTTTGAACCGACAGCCTCTGGTTAGCAATCAAATGCCTTAGGGACTGCGCCACCAGAGCTCCCTTTTACAGCTTTATTGGGAGATAATTTAAATATCATACAATTCACCCATAAATGTACAATTCCCGGAGTTTTAGTAAATTTATAACTCTGTGCCATCATCACCACAATCCAATTGGATAACATATCCATCACCTCCAGTGATCCCTGTGCCTGCGTGCAGTGTTCCTCCCTTCCTATTCCCAGCCCCCTGCACCTTTTAATGTTGCTGCCCAATGCTCCCCAAGGTCTGATACTGTCTTGAATGTTTTAGAACTGTGTACAAGCATCATGCTTTTGCTATCTATATTGGTATCTGTAGCCCCAGTTATCTTAACTGCTGAAGACCTGACAATGTGTTCCTGTTAAGATTACAGACCAGAAAACCTTGTGGAGCAGTTCTCTTTTGTGACACGGGGTCACTATGAGTCAAAATTGAATCAAGGCTCAAAATCATTTGGGGGGAAAAAAAAACGGAGACTGGGTTTGCTGGTCTGATAGAGCCTGGTGGAACCACTGAGACTGTAGTCCCTAGCTGCCCTTCAGGT
>NW_006921649.1:12936732-12958360 GCF_000298275.1 Orycteropus afer afer | reverse complement strand
AGACAACATGTATGTGAACTACTGTATGGAAAGTGAATTTGCTCTGTAAACTTTCACCCAAATCACAATAAAAAAAAATTGAATCAAGGGCACCTAACAACAATATTCCTTTTATGAATATACTTGTATTTATTCATACTCATTTGGAAATGTTAAAATGTCTCCAGCAGTTAACTTTTTTTGCAGATGCTTCTTTTGTATATAAACCAGAGGCGGATTGCTGGGTGTTGGGATTTGTGCACAAGGAGCTCTGGTGGCATAGTGGTTGAAGCATTCACCTGCTAACCAGGAGGTTAGCAGTTCAAACCCACCAGACGTTCCATAGGAGAAAGATGAGGAAATCTGCTTCCTTAAAGATTTTTAGCCTTGGAAACCCTATGAGGCAGTTCCATTCTGTCCAAAAGGGTTGCTATGAGTCACAATATACTCAGGCAGTGGCTTGGGTTGGGTTTGCTTTTGGGGTTTGTGCATTCTCAACATTGCATTTCCATCTCCAAGAGCAGTGTGCATGAGTTCCCTCTCTCCACGTCTTTGCTAACACTCTATATTATCAGACTTTTGCCAGTGATGATGGTGCTTTTTTGCATTTTCCTGCTTGCTGGTGAAGTTGAACATCATTTCATATCTTTTTCAATTGGCATTTGAGTATCCTCTTCTGTGAACTGCCAGTGTTTTTCCTTTGCCTTTCTTTTGGATTGTCTTCTGTTGATTTGTATGGTTTGTTTCTGTATTCGAGATGCTAACCCTTAAGATAGTTACATTTCATTGCTGTCAAGTCATTCCTGATTATTAGTAGTATAAATGGCTTGCACCTTCTGGGACCTAAGATAGTTATGTTACCAGATGCCTTTGAGTCAATTCAGTTCCAACTCATAGTGACCCTATTGTTGTTGTTGTTGTTATTTGCCGTTGAGTCAGACCTGACTCATAGCAACCCCTCCTTGGGTTTCCAAGGCGATATATCACTATGGAAGCAGATTGCCCTATCTTCCTTCCGAGGAGTGGCTGGTGGGTTTGAACCACCAGCCTTCTGGTTAGCAATCAAGTGCCTTAGGCACTATGCTACCAGAGCTCCCCCTATAGTGTCCCCATTTTATCTGTGAGAAGACTGAAGGCCCAGAGAAGTGGTGGGATGTGCCAAAAGTCACGCTATAAGCATTGGAGAGGTGGCAGCCCTGTGATCCAAGTGACCTTGGGGTGGTCATTTATGCTTCTGGGCCCAAACAGCAACCAATTGCATGGAGTTGATTCTGATTCGTGGTGACCCCATTGTGTGAGAGTAGAACTATGCTCCATAGGGTTTTCAGTGGCTGATTTTTCAGAAGTAGATTGTCAGGCCTTTCTTCTGAGGCACTTATGGGTAGACTCGAACCTCCAACCCATTGGTGAGCAGCTGAGTGCTTTAACTGTTTGCACCACCCAAGGTCTCCTGGCCCCCTGTCTACCTTTATATGAGACATAGAACCACCCTGGACCGCTCCCTCCTCTCACCATTCATTCAGCCTGGGTTCATTAAGCTCGAGCTGCTCACCAGGCTTTACTCATTCTTCTTATTCTGGGAAGCCCTGGGTTGATTGTGCCCGTGGAGTGATGGGTTGGCAGGCCTTGTGCTGACAGCCTTGTACCCTTCCTCCTCCACTGGACAAGTTCTTAGGAGCCCAAGAGTCACTGTTCTGAGCAGCTGAGTTTCATACACCCTTACTAAGGTTATGGACATTCTTGTCTCCATTGTATAGGTGGTCTCTGGCTGGTGAGTTTGGTAATCGAACAGGCAGTGAGTCTGCTGCCCAGAATTAGCTGCATCCTGGTTTTGAGCCATCACCTGCAACATCCTCCCCACCCACACACCACACCTGGCACCTCTTTCGTGGAAAGGCAGAGGGCGGAGCAGGGCAGAGCAGCAAACTTGAGTGGAGAGCACTTGAGTGCTACAAGCAAACATATCTGCATTAAGTTCTGCAAGGACTTGAGTGACTCAACCCCCAGCCTTAGTTTCTGAATCTGTAAAATGGTGCAGTGTCTTCCTGGTAAGACTGTGTTTCAGTTTGTGATAACATATGCTCTCAAGTTATATTCCATCCCTGCTGCTAGGGGAAAAAATACCACACACTAGCATATTTCTTACCAACCTACGGTTATCTTCATGATAACAAGACTTGGCTCTGAATCCTCTTCAACCACTTCTGACCTCCATGACCTTGTGGAAGCCTTCCCTGAGGATCTGTAAAATGGGGATAACAATAGTACTTACCTACAAGTCTAGAGTGATTGTGAAGGAGAGATAGTATCACACAATACTGAGCCTGGTGTATAATTTAAAAAAAAAAAAAACAGTTGCTGCCTAGTCGACTCCAGGTGTGTCAGAGCAGAACCATTGATCTATAGGGTTTTCAGTGGGTGGTTTTACAGACATGGATCGCCAAACCTTTCCTCCAAGGAACCTTTGGGTAGACTTAAACCTCTCATCATTTGCTTAGCAACTGGGTGCATTAACCATTTGTACTCTTCATGATAAACCCGCTGCCGGTGAGTCAGGTCTGACTCACGCTGGGGAGTAGGCTGGTGGGTTTGAACCACCAGCCTTCTGGTTAGCAGTCAGACGCCTTAGGCACTACTCCACCAGAGCTCCTCACTAAATGGTGGCACTGGTTCTTTTTGTTCTGTGCCATCTGGTCTACTCTGTAGAATTGCCCAATAGGGTTTCCTCAGCTGTAATCTTTACAGGAATAGATTACCGGGTGTGTTCTTCCACAGAGCTGCTGAAGAGTTTAGACTGCCAGCCTTTCAGTTAGCAGCCAAACACTTAACAAAAAACAGTATTAATGATGATAATAGCCATGTTCCCAGTAGCGGAGTCTCTTTCCTGACCCAAAGGGCATGCTAAGTGTTCCCCATGATCTTTCACTCTAGAGGCATTTAATGTTTGCTGGGCTGGGCACTCTGCAGTGTTAGGATAGGGCTCTGAACAAGGCAGAGCCATTCTTACCAACTCTAGAGGTGGGTTCTTGTCCCATTGCCAAGTCTGCATCATGCAGAGCTAGTGCCCTCAGAAGGCATTAAGGCTCCTCTGGCAGGGTTTTTTTTTTTTTTAAATTATACACCAGGCTCAGTATTATGTGATACTATCTCTCCTTCACAATCACTCTAGACTTGTTATTTATTATTTAAGTTGCTATTGCTTTCTTCTGATTGCAAAAGAGGCCGTTGCAGCCACAAGCTATGCCAAGTGAATGACAAACAGGAGGGTTGTTTTGTCTTGACGTTGCCCCCCACCCCACCCCACCCCACTCATGCTCTGCTTGGGACCTCATCAGTTGCACTCAGCCATGGGTGTGAAGTTCAGGGTTCTGGCCTCACCCAACAAGTTGGCCTCAATGGGAGATTTCCCAGCCTGCTTCTCTCATACTCTGGGCTCCTGCAACTGTCTCAGGGTCAAAGGGATATCTTCAGGTTACTTAAATGTCACCTTAGAGTTCAGACTTTGAATCAGGTAGGCGGAGAAGGTACACTAGACTGCCTGGTTCAAATCCCTGCTCTGCTGTTTACCAACTGTGTGACCTTGGACAGATTAGTTACCTTCTCTATGCTCTCAGTTTCCTCATTTATAAAATGGGGGTGGGAATGGTCCCATTTCATAGAGCTAATGTGAGGTTTGGGGGTAGTGATGGTTTAGTGGTAGAATTCTTACTTTCCATGCAGGAAAACTGGGTTTGATTCTGGCCAGGGTGCTCCTGGGCAGCTACCACCCATCTGTCAGTGGAGGCTTGTGTGTTGCTGTGATGCTGGACAAGTTACAGCAGGACTTCCAGACTAAGTGGAAGAAAAGTCTGGCCATCTACTTCTAAAATAATCAGCTATGAAAACCCTGTGGATCACAGTGGTCAGAATTTGTTGTCCATGGGGTCACCATGAGTTGGGGGCCAACTGGATGGCAGGTAACAACAATGAGAGAATCGTTTTACTTGGATCCACAATGTTGATGTGCCCATGGAAAGAGCAGCCAAGAAATCAGACATTCACAGGGGACATCAAGCTCAATTGGCATAACATACTGCACAAAACATTGTTCCACCTCCTACTTTGGTGAGTAGTGACTGGGATCTTAAAATCTTGCAAGCTGCCATCTAGATGCAATGATGGGTCTCTCTTCATCCAGAACAAAGAAGAATGAACAAAACCAAAGATTCATGGAAACAATTAGTGCTAGCAACTGGTACACCACACGATCCTCAGCCTGTATGACTATGAGACCAGAAGAACTAGATGGTGCCCTGCTACCACTGTCAACCACTCAAAGGGGGATCTATGTAGGAGATTCTGGTGGACAGAGAGGGAGAACAATGTGGAACAAAACCCACAATCAGTTTTGGGGAACAGGAGACTGGGTTTGCTGGTCTGATAGAGCCTGATGGAACCATTGAGACTATGGCCCCTAGCTGCCCTTCAGGTCTGGAATTGAACCCACACTTGTGGCTTCCAGCCAAACAAAAGATAGGCATAAGAGTTGAACATGTACTTGAGGTAGATACACTCCTTGAAAAGAACAATCATGGGTGAAAAAATGGTTGTTTATGTACAGGGAGACAGTTCAAGGGGCAGGAGTGCATGGATGGACACAGGAAAGAAGTAACTATCGGGAGGGGAGCTGTTGCATTGGGGTAAATTGTAGTCAGTGTCATGAGACAACGCGTATGTGAACTGCTGTATGGAAAGTGAATTTGCTCTGTAAACTTTCACCCAAATCACAATTAAAAAAAAAAGAAAGAAATCAGATGTTGTATTGTACTGGGCAAATCTGCTACAAAAGACTTCTTTAAAGTTTTGAAGAGCAAAGATGTCACTTTGAAGAGGACTAAGGTGTGCCTAACCCAAGCCATGGTATTTTCAGTTGCTTCGTACACATGTGAAAGCTGGACAATGAATAAGGAAAACTGGAGAAGAGCTGATGCCTTTGAATTATGGTGTTGGCGAAGAATACTGAAAGTACCGTGGACTGCCAGAAGAATGAACAAATCTATCCTGGAAGAAGTGCAGCAGGAATGCTCCTTGGAAGTGAGAATGGCCAGACTTCATCTTGCCTGTTTTGGTCATGTGGTCAGAAGGGACCAGTCCCTGGAGAAGGATATCTTGCTTAGTAAAGTAGAGGGTCGGCGAAGAAGGGGAAGACCCTCAACGAGATAGATTTGACACAGTGGCTGCAACAATGGGCTTAAGTATAGCAAGGATTGTGAGGATGGCATAGGACTGGGCAGTGTTTTGTTCTTTTGTACACAGGGTCGCTGTGAGTCAGAGCCGACTCGATGGTGCCTGACAGCAGCATATAGTCAGGGCTTGATAACCATTAGCTTTACTAGGAATATACGAACATAGTATTGTTTGCTGTAGTAAGAAGTTAGTAACCACTTAAACACCCATCAATAGAGAACAAGATAAATAAAATATACTACATCTACATGGTAGAATGCCATCAAGATGGTAAAGATATGTCCCATCCTCTGTCATGGGAATATTAGTGATAAAAGCCGCTCCCCAACAGCGTGTTTAGGCTGATTCCCACCTGATTAAAACCGAGGGATGAGAACATGTGTCTGTGTGAGCACAGAAGTACAGATGACAAAATAAATGTCACTTTTTTTTTTTTGCTTGTCTATGCTTTTCTGTTTTCCAAATGTTCTGCAGTGAACACATATTTTTTCATAAAAACAGAAAAGCAGTGAATGCTCATTTGCAAAGAGAAGCAGTAATGCCAAGTTGTGAGGCTCCAGCAAAGTCCCCACATTCTCCCACTTTTGCTTCCCGTGACACCTCCAAACCACCTGCCCTCGGAGAGTCTTCCCCAACTCCTGTTGCACAAGGAGATCTCCCTGGACATGCGTTTCCAGTCCGTGAGCTGGAGAATGGGAAGAAAGGCATTTCAAATACCATGAGGGAAGGACTGGCAGATGCTTTTCTAGTCAGATTACTCCATGCTCAGCAGATCTAGGCCCTCAGAACTTACATCTGGATTATTGTTGTTGTAAGTTGCCATTGAGTTGATTCCAAACTCCTGGTGATCCCATATGTGTGGAGTAAAACGGCTCCATAGGGTTTTCAATGCTGTGACTTTTCAGAAGCAGATCACCAGGCCATACTTCCCAGGTGCCACTGTGTGGGTTTGATCTGCTAGCCTTTGGGCTATTACTCAAGCACTTAACCATTTGAGCCACCCAAGGACTTTGCAATTGGAACGCAGTGGAAATCATTATAGTCCTGAGTGCTACAGACCCAATGCCATCTGTACACTGAATTCATGGGGGCACCAGAAAGGTTGTCCAGTTTAGAGATGTACCCAGCACCTTGTTCCCCTCAGTGTTTCATGCATTCACCTGCCACCCACCTGGAGGCCACAGGAGTCAGCAAGCAGCCCGGGTACCATACTACCAAAAAAGGAGGCCTGGGAGGACCACCCCATTCAGCTGTACTTCTTGTTGCAAACTGCCTGCTTTTTTCCTTGAAGGAAATACTGTGGTAGAGGGTATGGTCTAGCTTTGCATGATTTGGTTTTCCCTTCCTTCTTTGAGGTGAAGGCTGGTATGGGTCATTGCAGCTGCCAGAAAGGGAGCTGTAGGCGAGTGGCCTTGGAGTCTGCTGGGCTCAGCCAGTGTGTAGCAAGCACCCACCCTTGGCCAGAGACTAAGACAAAGGCTTTTAAGAAGTCTAGATGATTGTGGGTGTGTGTCTGTCTGCAATCAGAGAGAGTAGTCCTGGATTCTAGTCCTGGTTCTGTCATTTACTCACTGTTGGCCCTGAGTCTTCTCCTCTGTGAAGGGGGTTCCTTTGTTGGGGAGATGATATGAGCTATTGTACAGAGTGCCTTTGGAGGGGCGCTGCTAGGACAGCTACCTTGGGGTTTTTACACCTCAACTAATGCCTTTCCTGGACTCTCTTGGGGGCACGGCCTTTGCAAGTGGGTTCAGCCATGCCCTGGGTGGAACTGGCATTCCTTGGCCTTCAGTGAGACATGGGAACTGGTGAATGGGAGAGACTCGTAGGTTCAGTGTTTCCAGCAGCAGCCGGTGGGTGAGGGCTGATGTGCCTGAGACCTCCAGTTCTGCAGGGTCAAGCTTTGCCATAAGCTAGTGTTCCTCCAGCCCTGTCTCCACACTGCAGAGTGTTCTCCCCACTCTCTAGCTGGCCTACATACAGGCTGCATTGACCTCAAGGAGGTCAATGTCCTGAGAAGGATGGTAAACAGGTCATTTCAGGGCTGATCTGGAATGAGGGCAGGGGAGGGTAGAAAGGGGGATTTGTGCCTTTGGGCTCTGGGGACTTGGACTTGGGGAAGGCCACACAGCAGAGGTACCCATGGCTAAGTTAAGCACAAAGCAGGTGGGAATGTTGCCAAGTGGAGAAAGTAAAGAAATTTCAGGCAGAAGGAACAAGACGAAGTAGAAACCGTGGCATGTGGATTGTTTGAAAAAAGCAGGTGTGATTTGAGTGACGGAAAGGAAGCAGGGTGGATCAGTGAGGCCAGAAGGTCCTGGGACACCTAACTTGGCTGGGAATGACAGGAGAATAAGAAGACATGGACTTTGCCCCCAGCACGGCCGTGGCTCCATACCCACGGGTTGGGTGGCTAGAGCTCAGGGCCAGAGGTGGTGCAAGATAGAAGTCACTAAAATAGGTGGGAGGAGATGGTACTTAGGGGCACTTGATAAGAGAAGGGAGGGAGAAGGCCTCCATCCCATGACAGGGGGCAGAACACAGACAAGCTCAAGAAGGCTGGAGAAAGAGGGCACCTGTCCAAAGTGGAGGGCATTGTGAGGACAGTGGAGATGAAGTTAGGGAGGGAGGGGAAATATCAGAGGGGCCTGTGAAAGCCTGCCGGTGGGTCGTGCAAATGATTAATGTACTTGGCAGCTAACTGAAGTGTTGGAGGTTTGATTCTATCTAGAGTTGCCAGAGAAGAAAGGCCTTTTGAAAACTCAGCCACTGAAAACCTTAGGGAACACGATTCTGCTCTGACACACCTGGGGTCACCATGGGCAGGAGTCATCTCCGTAGCAACTGGTCATTGGTGAAAACCAGATTTCAGAATCCTGAAATTTGGAAGGGATTAAATAACTCCAAAAGGAGCTCTGGTGGTGCTGTGGTTAAAGCATTGGTCTGCTAACCAGAAGGTCAGCGGTTCAAACCCATCAGCCATTCCACAGGAGAAAGATAAAGTGGTCTGCTTCTTTGGAAACCCTACAGGGCAGTTCTAACTCTATCCTGTAGGGTCACTGTGATGGTTATGTTTGTATGTCAACTTGGCTAGGCCTGGTTGAGTGACTGGGCAGCTGGATGTAGTATTCCCCATGATGAGACTGGTAATCAACTCCATGGTGGAATCTACAATGAGCAGCTGAGTAAGCTGCCTTTGGGTATGTGGTCTGTTTCCTGTATATAAGGAGAAGCTTTGAGAATGGTCTTTAGCCTATGGCATGTTTGGACTCTGCATGTAGCCATGTTGTTGCTCAGCAGCTGCTATGCTGTATCAACCTTGGGACTTACAGTGGACTTAACTTAATGGCCTGCCGTGTGGCTCGGGACTGTGCCTTTTTACTTGTCAACCTTGAGGCTTCTCAGCCTCAGCAGCTAGCACCTGTCTGAGTGAAGAAATGCCTCTATCTCCAGTGAGCTGGGAGCAGGAGGAAGAGATGGACCCCAAGATTGAGGGGCTTGGGCTTTCACCCAGCCCCTAGAGCCTGGCACTTTGAACTTGGACTTAAAGCCTCCAAATTGTAAGAATAAACTCCTGTTTGTTAAGGTCTTCCCATTTGTGGTATATTCTTGTCAGAGTGGCACTAGGTAACCAGAACAGTCACTGTGAGTTGGAATCAACTGGTTGACAGTGGGTTTGGCTTTGGTTTTTAAATAGCGTGTTTTGTTCCCAAAGCTCAAAAGTAACTATTTATTATTATTATAAAATATGAGTGTTTTATGTGTTCAGTGCTTTTGATGCCTGTGTCATCAAATCCTCCTGACAGCTCTGTGAGATAAGGAGTATTACTCAGGATTCTTGGCTTGCAAGTGACAGAAATCTGGCTAACTAAATCAAAAGGAAAGGTGGAGCTGACAGAATTTAGGGGAAAGCTCAAGACCTAGATCTGAGGTAGGACCTGGACAACTGGAGACATCCAGGGAGTAGTAACTGTCAAAGGGTGTTGAGCTTTACCAGGGGCCACAGCTTCTCCATTCATTTTTGGACCATGTGGCCACTCAGGAGTCTGGTTCCAAGAAGAAAGGATCTGACTGGTCAAGCAGATCAACTATCTCTCGGCCAGGTAAAAGAGGATTATCATGATTGACAGTCACACTGAAACTGCAAATAGTGGAGAGGGATAGTCTTCGCTAGTGATTCATGCCACTGTTGCTGGAAGATGGGCATAGAGCCTGGGGAGGCTGAAACAGTGTTGTTAGTTGTTAGTTGCCAAGATAACTCCAACTCGTGGTGACACCATGTATAACAGAATGAAATGCTGCCCGGTCTTGCACCATCTTCATGATTGTTAGTATGTTTGCATCTTTCAGCACTATGTCAGACAGAAGTATCCTGTTGTGATCCACAAGGTTTTCATTGGCTGATTTTCAGAAGTAGATTGCCAGGCCTTTCTTCCTAGTCTGTCTTAGTCTGGAAGCTCCACTAAAACCCATCCACTATGGATGACCCTGCTGGTATTTGAAATACCAGTGGTATAGTTTCATGCAGAGGTACTAGTATTGGTCTGTTTCACAAATCTGGAAACTGAGGATCAGAAAGGTGAAGTAATTGCCCAGGGTCACGCTTGGCTTTACTGTCTATCATTGACTATAAATAGGGCACAGTCAACTTACCTCCAATTTTAAGGTAAAACTTGCCTTAAAGTGTATTAGGATGGTTTCTTCTGCTTAGTTAAGCAGAATCCTGTTGACCCCTGCCCACTGTGCTGGCAAAGCAAACTTGAAACCCACACTGTGGCGTCATCGCTTCCTCTTCTTCTAGCCAAGGTATGAATCAGCATCCTTGTGGCTTCAGGCCACCTTTGGTTTCAAGTCAATTCCACTGATGTGGGTTTATCGCCTGCTTGGGGCCAGACATGGCCCAGAGCCAGAAAAAGGCTGAGATGACCATTCACAGTCCTCATCCTCACAGAGGTCACCATCTGTTTGGAACATATCACCATAGGATAATGGCTATGATGGAGCCTGGGATGGTGCTGTGAGGACAGTGCCTAAGTCTGAGGCCTGGGCTGTCCATTTTCTGTACCCGGAGCAGGGGTCAAAAGGAAATGGATATGTGGGATGGGGGAAGCAAAAAGTACAGGAGTTCTTAATGTGGGTAACATTAAGCGTGTCCTTGAACTTGGAGGGTGGAAAATTACATCTTTATTTTCACTAACCTCTAACTAAAATGTAACATTACCTTCCATTATGAATGGATGCCTCCATTCATAGTGAGATTAGTAATCCCTAAGAAGAATTCTCCTGGTATTGTAATATACCATGGGCTGCCAGAAGAATGAACAAATCTGTCCCAGAAGAAGTGTAACCAGAATGTTCCTCAGAAGCAAGAATGGCCAGACTTTGTCTCACCTGCTTTAGTCATGTCGTCAAAAGGGATCAATCTCTGGAGGGCAGCATGCTTAGTAAAGTAGAGGGTCAGCAAAAAGGGAAGACCCTCAATAAGGTGGACTGACCCAGTGGCTGCAACAATGGGCTCAATCATAGCAAGGATTGTGAGGATGGCACAGGACCAGGCAGTGTTTCGTTCTGTTGTATGCAGGGTTGCTATAAGTCAGAGCCTAGTGGATGTTACCTAACAATAGTAACATCTTAGTATTACATTACAGTTGTTACATGTACCCCAAGATACCATTTATACTCTTCACTACTTCAAAATTGGGGAATTACTAGACCTACCATTAAATTCTGTTATTTGTTGCATTAATAAAGATGTTGTTGTTGTTGGATGCCACTGAATGGATTTTGACTCACAGAGATCCCATGTAACAGAGTAAAACTGCCCCTGAGGGTTTTCCAGGCTTCTGTCTTTATGGGAACAGATCATCAGGCCTTTCTCCCAGGAGCTACTGCGTGGGTTCAGCTGCTAACCTCTTGGTTAGCAGCCAAGTGCTTAACCACTGCGCCACCAGGCCTCCTTAATAAAGATGTACGTATATTCTCATGTCACGGTTTGGGGTTTTTTGTTGTTGTTGTTGTTGTTGTTAAATTATTTTGTTGACTAATTCAGTATAGGAGCTCTGGTAGCATAGTGCCTAAGGCACTTGAATGCTAATCAGAAGGCTGGCGGTTCAAACCCACCAGCCACTCCTCGGAAGGAAGGTTGGGCAATCCTACTTCTGTAGTGATACTGCCTCGGAAACCCAAGGAGGGGTCACTATGAGTCGGGGCCGACTCGACAGCACATAACAACAACAACAACAACAATTCAGTATAATCAGTTTTATTTGGAATCTTATGTATTTTATTTTACTCATTTTAAATCATTTTGAGAAGGGGCCCATAGGCTTCATCAGATTGGCAAAGGGGTTCATGGCATCAAAACAGATGAAAGATTCCTGGATAGAAGTTATAAGAGTGTTTGGGCTTTGAAGCCAAAATAGGTTTGACCTAGCTCTGCCTGTTACTGCTATGTGTGACTTTGAGTAAGTGATTTAACTGCTCTGTGCCTCAAGTTTCCTCATCTGTAAAATGAGAGTGAAAAGAGTATCTATTGTGTATTATTTCATGTAAAGAATTTGAAGTAGTGCCTGGCACAGGAGAATGCTGAATAAATGGTTTCCTGCTATTATGATCTTTACCATTATTGTTATCCTTACCTGACCAGTAATCTGCCCTTTCAGTAAGCAATCCTGAATGGTCTGACACAGGTGAACTGGAATGACCACATGCTGAGAAATATACACTAAATGAACTAGCCCAGGATGCACTCCCCTATGATTTAAAGCCACTTTCCTGAAAGATTTATGTATTTGGATATTCAGCAGAGTGGCAATTAAAAAAATATCCTTGAGTTGAGCCAGAATCAGATTCCACGTGATGACTCCCTGCTGGCACCTCACTGAGCAGTGAGTGTGTCATTGAGATTTAAGGCACAGGCTTTGGAGGCAGCTAGATCTGAGTGTAAATGCTTGCTTTGCCACTTTTTATTGTATGATTTGGGGGTAGATTGCTCAGTATCTTCTTCATTTATGAGTAAGAGATCATGACAGCACCTAACACATAGTAAACACTTAAGTGAAAGTTAACTGTAATTCTTAATCTTGGTTAGGAATGAGTATTCTGGAGTCAAGCAGACCTGGGTTCAAATTCTGACACTCTCTCAAACCAGCTATGTGACTTTGAGCAAGTGCCCTAACCTCATTGAATGTGTTTCCTCTGCTGTGAGATGGTGCAGATAACAAACTCCACTCCACAGGGTTTCCATGAGTGTAGAGTACAGGAGAGTTAGCAAGTGCTTATTAGGTGTTAGTCCTCCTCTGGAAAACTCCTACTCATCCCTCACAACCAGAAACAATTGTTCCTTCACCTGGAAAGCCTCCCAGACTCCACCAGCAGAGTTAGCCCCATACTTTCTGTGCTCTTACATCTACTGTCAAGTGCTTAGGCAGTATATTCATTTCCTAGGGCTGCCTAAATAATTACCACAAACCTGGTGGCTTAAAACAACAGAAATTAATTCTCTCACAGCTCTGGTGGCCAGAAGTCTGAAATCAAGGTGTCAGCAATGTTGGTTCCTTCTGAAGGAGGATGTTTCAGGAGGATGTGGTCTATTCCTTTCTTCCAGCTTTTAGTGGTTCCCAGAAATCCTTGGTGTTTCTTGACTTACAGCTGCACTACTCCCTATCTGCCTCTGTCTTCACATGGCCTTCTCTTCTGTGTTTTTTTCTGTCTGTGTTAAAAGGATTTGTCATTGGATTTAAGCCCACCTGAGTTATCCAAGATGCTCCTTAATTATATCCACAAAGACCTTTTTCCAAATAAGGTCACATCCACAGGTCTGTATCAGGATATGGACCTGTCTCTTTGGAGGCTGCAGGGAGAGAAGAAAACGACATTAATTTGGGTGAGAGAATTCTATAAACATCTTCTCCATTGAGCACCTACTATGTGCCAGGTGCTGGCTTGGGCTCTTTCACTGTGAAATGACACCCATCAGACCACATATTGTGGGCTTTTCTGCCAGTACCACACAGCCTAGGTCTAGATCCCAGCACCGTCCATGCTGGCTACGTGACCTTGGATAAGCCGGTCGCCCTTTCTGAGTCTCTAGATTCAGTGGTGTACAGAAAGTGCTTTGCATAGTGTCCAATAAGCTCAATAAATATATGGCCCATTCTGATTATTTCACATTCCTTAGAGGATATGTGGACTGCCTTCTTTGCCATCTTCTTTGCATGTTCCTTGCACCTAGTAGGTGCTCTTATTGGCTGCCTAAGTCTCCCTAGGCAGCCTTGTCCACACATGAGAGGCCTCTGACTTGGAATCTTCCAGCCCAGATTCATTTCCCATGTTGCCCAGACGCCTCTCAGGCCTGGCAGCCTTAGAGACCTCATCAAGCCCTAAATGCCTGCCCTGGAGGCGTTCCTAGAAAGCTAGCCTTCAGGTTAGTTTCGGCCGAGCCCAGGCTCCAGCTGCCAGCACCTCTGCTTGCCATTGGAAAGTTCCCCCATGCTGACTTGGGCCAGATGTGTGTGAGGAACAGGACGTGAGCTGGCGGCCAGAGGCCTGAGCTGCAGCTAAATGACCTGGACCAGTGAGTGGTTTCCAAGGCTTGGTGTCTCAGTCTGGTGGGGCTCTGCTGTACACCTATCTTGGTTACTAGTGCTGTTGTAACACAAGATACTGCAGACAAGTGGCTTTAAAGAACAGAACTTTACTGACTCAGAGTTTTAGAGGATGCAAGTTGGAATTCAGGGGATTGACAGGGCTAGATTCTCTCTTTGTCCGTGGGCTCCAGGGGAAGAGCCTTGTGTCTCAGCTTCTGCAGTTCCCGGCGTTCCTTGGCTCGCTTGTAGATGTATCTCCACATGGTATCTATCTTTCTCCTGTGTGTGTGTCTATGTCTGTCTGTGCTTTTTGTAAGACACCATTCAGAAAGGATTGGGCTTAGGACCCACCCTACTTTGGTACAACCTCATTAATATAACACAAGAAACCCCTGTTTCCAAACAGAATCATATTTACAGGTATAGAGGTTAGGACTTCCACGTTTGTTCTGGGGGAACACAGTTCAACTATAACAGCACCCGTTTGGATGAGACTCCATTGGTTAGGGGAAAATGTGCTCTGATGGAGGCAGCACTGTGTGTGTGTGGAGGGGGGATAGGAGGCTCTTGATCCACTTTCACAGTGAGCCATTCCTGATTTATTCTTTCAGCACATTTTACATCACAAGGTTTGAATTGGCCCAGGGGAGATGTTGACTTAGACTGTCTGAACTTCTCTTTCTCATCTCTGTAATGGGTTAGTGGTGATAACAATGGAAGGATCTATGGACCAGGCCTTGTGCCAAGTACCTGTCATGCATTAACTCATTTAATTCCTCAGAAAACCTCAAACTGGTTGCCCGTTGAGCCAATTCCAACTTACGGTGACCCCATGTGTGTCCAAGTAGAACTGCTCCATAGGGTTTTCAGTTGTTGTAATCTTACAGGAATCCTGGTGGCATGGTGTGTAAGTGCTTGGCTGCTAACCGAAAGGTCAGCAGTTCAAACCCACAGACCGCTCCTCAGGAGAAAGATGTGGCAGGCTGCTTCCATAAAAGTTACAGCTTTGGAAACCCTATAAAGCATTATTGTGCCCTGACAAGTGGGGAGATACGTTATACCAAAACCAAACTAAACCCACTGCCGTCAAGTCTATTCCAACTCATAGCAACCCTGCTTAAAAAAAAAAAAAAAACTCACTGCCATTGAGTCAGTTCCAACTCATAGTGACCCCCATTGGGTTTCCAAGACTGTAAATCTTTACAGAAGGAGACTGCCTCATCTTTCTTCCACAGAACAGCTGGTGGTTTCAAACCACTAACCTTTTGGTTAGCACCCTAATGTCTTAACCACTGTACCATCAGCACTCCTGAGCAACCCTGTAGGACAGAGTGAAACTGCTCCATAGGGTTTCCAAGGCTGTAAAGTTTTATGGAAGCAGATTGCCTCATCTTTTTCCCACAGAGCAACTGGTGATTTCAGACAATTGACTGTTTGCTTGGCAGCTGAGCACTTTAACCACTGGGCCACCAGGACACCTTCCTTAAAGGTTACTGCCTTGGAAACCCTCTGGGACAGTTCTACTCTGTCCTCTAGAGTAATTATGAATCAGAATCAACATGGTGGCGATGTGTAATCTTGCAGGTGTAGATCATTGCTAGGCCTTTGGTCCATAGCACTGCTGGGTAGATTCAAACTGCCAACCTTTTGGTCAGTAGCTGAGTATAAACTGTGCCATCCAGGGTTATTTTAATCCTAAACCAACACTATAAAGTTGGTCTTACTATTCTTGTCATTTTACAGATGAGAGAATGGAGACTCGGAGCCATAAAGTGACTTGTAAAGTCACACAGTCGCTTGATGCTGTGGAGTTGAGACTCATACCTGGGTACTTCATATTTGAAAGCTAGTGCCTTTTTTTTTTTTTTCCTCTCTCTCTCTCCTCTCTCTCTCTCTTTTTAATGCCTTATATGTAATGGCATTAAGGAGTGAATGTTACTTTAAATTTTTAAAATTTATATGCATGCAGTAGAATTCCCTTTTTTGGGTGTGCATTTCTCTGCATGCATGGGATCTTGTAACCACCACCACAGACAGGACAGAGAGCAAGTGCCTTACCCCACTGAGTCCCTCACGCTAGCATGTCTCTTAAATGCAGCGGGATGATGCTTCTCCATACAGTTCAGAGTGCTCCATTGCCCATTCAGGAAGGCTTTGGAGGGAAATGTGGACTTCTTTTCCACAGTCCTTCCCACAGTCCTTCTCTGGAACAAAGCCGGTTCTGTTGCTGGCTTCCCTGGCAGTTCAGCTGATCATTCAGCCATTTCAAAAGCATTGTTACCCTCTAGACTCAGAGAGCCATGACTGAGGTCACCTTGCTTTTTGACTTTGTTGCTCTTCCTTGGCATTTCGCCTGTCTGCCTGCCTGCCTGCTTGCCTTCTTCCAGACAGGTCCCAAGGCTCCACTGTTTGTCAGGCACTGGGGGAACCATGGTATGCAAGACGTGGACCCTGCCCCTTGAGAGCTCCTCGGGGGGGGGAGGGGGGACGAGTGACAGTCACACAAACAGACCAGTATACCCAAAGGGAAAAGTGGTTGAGATCAGGCGGCCCTTGTGGCTGTGGGAACACAGAGAATGGGGGCTGGGCCCAGACTTGGGTATCCAGTAAGCATTTCAAGAAGTGGTGACTTCTGAGTTGACACCTGAAAAGAGGAGCTAAGTAGGTGAAAAGGAGCTCTGGTGGTGCAGTGGTTGAAGCACTTGACAGCTAACCAGCAGGTTGGTGATTTGAACCCATCAGCTTGCACCACAGGAGAAAGATGTGGCAGTCTACTTCCATAAAAATCTATAGCCTTAGAAATCCCATAGGGCACTCCTACTCTGTCCTGTAGGGTCACTATGGTCAGAATTGACTTGTTGGCAATAGGTTTTGGTTTTGAAGCAGGTGAAGGACAGAAAATGTTCTACTCAAAGGAAATGGGATGTGTAGGGACTGGGAGACAAGCGAAGGGCCTGACCAGGCTAGAGTGGGAGATAGGGAGCCGATGGCAGATGTCCCCAAAACCCTACCATGTGATTAACTACCTCCCTCAAGGCTAAACGTTCAAGGAGGGTGGGGAGTTTCTGTCTCCCTTGTTCACAGCCCTATCCCCAGCCCTTGGAACAGATCCTGGTATGCAGTAGGTGCTCGGTGTGTATTTACTGACTGAACAAATGAATGAGCTGAAGATTTAAAGCCAAGTGGGGAAGGATACAATCAGATTTTCTTTTCAGAGGCTCTGCTTCTCTCTCCCATCCCCCACCCCCACCTCCCAGATGGTCACACCTGTGCACACAGGTAGAACCAGAGACCATTAGCTCCACTTTCCTCCCGAGTAGTCACGGTGTGCTGGGTGGACAGGGAGCGGTCAGAATCCAGCCCTAAACCTAGAGTGCCTTATCTGACACTACACACCACAAGCACTTGTACTTGGGCCCCAGTCCAAGCATTCACTTAATTGAAAAGATTGGAAAAAAGAAAAATTGGCAGCCAGCTGCCTCCTGAATTTCACTGGCCATGCAGCCTGAGCTGGTGATTTTGGAGGCTGACTTGGGGGACAGGAAATCTCTGGCTGGGGCACGGGTAGCCAAGGTCCCACCTTGGGGAAACTGGTGAAAGAAAAGGGACCTCAGGAGTTTGTGGGTCTAGCTCTGTGGGTACATTTCACTTATCTCTATGCCTCTCTGTGACAAGAGAGTGACCCCACTCTCCCAGCAGGCGTATTGTGAGGACTGGACACGATGTACACAGAGCATCTAGCACAGGGCCAACATCCAGCAAGTGCGATCCCCAAAATGGTACCAATTTTACCTTTGGTCCTCCATTTACCTGGCAGTGTTGTCTTGGCCCCGCCCAGCTCTGATATCCCAGTTTGCTCATAAGTCTGAAGGGCTCTGCGACACTTGGCAGTGGTTCTCCTGACACAAATCTCATGTACTGTTTAAAAAGATAAATATATGCTCTTCAGCACTTCCGGTGGTGATCTGCTGTGGGATGTGGGGAAAGCAAACAAACTGCAGGGTGTTGCAATTTCAAACAGCGGTTGGGAACACTGACCTATATAGGCCAGATGTTGGGCAGACAGCTGGAGAGAGTCGGCAGATTGGAACCAGAGGGAACTCACGCGGAGCAGCCGAATCATGTTTCCCATTAATGAAGCCCAGGGAGCTTGTCCAACTGCCTCTCCTCTTCTCCAATGCTCTCTTTCCTCCCCCTTCTCTCGCTCTCTCTCTGTTTCTCTCCCCCTCCCTCTCTCTCTCTCTCTCTCTCTCTCCCTCTCTCGTCCTTGCCCGTTCCCCACTCCCCTCTGGACTGTGCTCCCCCACCCTGGGCTTGCATTGCCAGCACTGCACATAGCCAGAGAGGTGGACCTGGAGCCCAGCCAGTCATTACTGAGCCCTTCCCAGGCTCTGCCAATCCGGAAACCCAACCAGTGTGAGAGCTTAATGGGGGAGACACGCACCCACCTTTAGAGTTGGTTTCTTAAACTAGAGTGTGCACTCTCGGGTACCCTCAGACATATTCTCGGAGGTCTTCTCTGCAGGCAGGTTTTAATTTAGTGAGTTCGTGTGGATCTTGAAACTTAACACTACTGCTTGATTTCAGGGCTGTGTGTGCTTTTGTAGTTAAGGTGGCTTTGGCTGCAAAGCAGAATAGCTTTAGTTATCATGGGCTGCCAGTGTCCTGTAGGAACTCTGATTGCATAGTGGTTAAAACATTCAGCTTCTAACCAAAAGGTTGGCGGTTCAAACCCACCAGCTGCTTTGCAGAGAAAGATGAGGTAGTCTGCTTCCGTAAAGATTTACAGCCTTGGAAACCCTATGGAGCAGTTCTACTGTGTCCTAAAGGGTCGCTATGAGTCAGAATCTACTCCATGGCGGTGGATTTGGGTTTTGGTTTAGTGACCTGCAGACTAAACTATGTGGCCTGGGGAATGGAAGCCAGAGCCGTTTGGTGTATTGCGTGAGAGACAGTGTTTTTCCTCCCTCCATCAAAAAAGGGGAGAATCTCTGGGTGAGGCTAACAGTTAATGCCCTTGGCTCGTAACCAGAATATTGGCAGTTCAGGTTCACTCACAGGGCCTTTAGAAGAAACATCTGACAATCTACCTCTGAAAAATCAGCCATTGAAAATCCAATAAAGCACAGTTGTACTCTGATACACATCAGCTCAGCAGCAACTCGTTTCTCAGGAATGAAAAACACCATTGAAGTAGAGCATCCACACCTCATAAGAGGAGCCCTGCATTCTGGTTCCAGTTCTTCTCCACTCAACACCGGGCAAGTCTCTTCCCCTTCTCTGGCCTTATATCCTCCACTATAAAATAAGAGATGGTCTAGAACAGGGTTCTCCAGTATTTTAAAGTCTGGAATCCTTTGCTGTCCACCTGACACAGGTGGAGGAGGACTGTGGCAAATGGAGGCACCCAGGCCCTACCTAAAGACTCCACCAGTTGTCCCCTTGTGAGAACATGGATCCACAACGTCTGGTGATTTGGTCTGCAGACTGCCGGGCTACACCCTCAACCATACATAGAACAGCTAAAAGTGGTGCTGCCCTCGTGGAAGCTTGGGTGGAAAGCCCAGAGGTCTGCCCACATGGCCTCCCAGAGATCCTGGGGTGGCGGCTTTTTTTTTTTTTTAAACTTTTTATTGTGTTTTGGGTGAAGGTTTACAGAGCAAATTGGTTTTCCATTCAACAGTTTGTACACATTTTGTTTCATATCATTGACTGCAATCCCCACAATGTAACGTCGTCATCCCACTTCCTCCCTGTGTTTTCCGTTTCCATTCCTCCTTCTTTCCTAACCCTTCCGGCCTTCTGAATGTTGCCCTTGAGTAAATGCTGACCTTCTGATCTTGAATGGTTGATTGATCTAAGTAGTGCTTACCTCTCTGTTGTTGTTGTTCACATTATAGGCCTGTGTCTGTTGTTTGGCTGAAAGTTGAGCCGTGGGAATGAGTTCAGTTCCAGGCCTGAAGGGTGTCTGAGGGCTGTAGTCTCAGAGCTTGCACATTTTTCTACTACTCTATCCAGGATATGATCCATTTAAGAGCAGCTGGTAGTGGTAGCCAGGTACCATCTAGTTCTTCTGGTATCAGGACCACAGAGCTCTGTCTTGCTGATACTCCTTTCTCAAAACCCCTGCAGGGAAGCAGCCCCAGGCCCCCTGGCCCTGCTTTCCGTGCCCCACTGGTGTCCACTCTTTAGTTGTTTTCTTGGCTCTCCTGTGTCATTCCAGCCACCCAGCAGTATTACAGAGTCAGAAGAGGGCTTCTGACTTGAGAAATGCAGTAGGCCAAAAACCAAAAAAATAGACTCACTGCCATCGAGTCGGATCAGACTCATAGCGACCCCTCCTTGGGTTTCCGAGGCGATATCACTACGGAAGTAGATTGCCCCATCTTCCTTCCAAGGAGTGGCTGGTGGGTTTGTACCGCCGGCCTTCTGGTTAGCAGTCAAATGCCTTAGGCACTATGCTACCAGAGCTCCTAGGGAAATACAAAATCAAAATCATAATGAGATACCATTTTATATCCACCAGGATAGTTAGTATTAGAAAAAGGGAAAATAATAAGCATTTGTGAGGATGTGAGGTGCTGGTGGGAATATAAAATGGTGCACTTGATGTGGGAAAGTCTAATCGTTCCACAAACAACATAGAATTACCACGTTGCTGTTGTTGTGCCATCAAGTCGGACTGGCTCATAGCAACCCCTCCTCGGGTTTCTGAGGCAGTATCACTACGGGAGTAGATTGCCCAATCTTCCTTCTGAGGAGTGGCTGGTGTTTGAACCGCCAGCCTTCTGGTTAGCAGTCAGATGCCTTAGGCACTATGCCATCAGCAGAACTCCAGATATAGCAAGAATGGTAAGGGATTCCACAAAAATAGCACTGTTCTCAATTTCAGTCCTTCCACTGGCACCACCACAGTTTGTGGGATATCTACATACCACATGTATTATATATTCTTTATATGGTATTGTTCATCAACTTGACTCCTTTTATACCTAAATTATTTGTAAAGGGAAACTTTAGCTGTCTACCACAAATGGAAAACCAATACCACTTGTTAGAACTAGAAGGACATGAACTACAAAGGAAAAAGAAAATCAGTGTACAAGGACAGCTCAGGAATATTGGGGGTTTGGTTCCAGACCCCCGCAATAAAGCAAATACTGCAATAAAGTGAGTCACACGAATTTTTTGGCTTCCCAGTGTATATAAAAGTTATGTTTACAGTGTACTTTAATCTATTAAGTGTGCAATAGCATTGTGGAAAAGTTTGAAATATTGTGAGAATTATCAAAATGTGCCACAGAAACACAAAATGAGCACATGCTATTGGAAAAATGGTGCCAATAGACTAGCTCAATGCAGGGTTGCCACAAATCTTCAATGTATTTAAAAAAAAAAAAAAAAGCAATATCTGTGAAACACAATAAAGCAAAGGGCAATAAAATGAAATATGCCTGTACTAAATTCTTCCTGGGTAGTCTTACCTGCCCTGAGGTCTTCTGGCCCTTGTTAAAAAAGAACACTAGCAAGTGTTGGAGAAGGTGTTAGAGACTTATGAGTGCTGCTTTTCTGAGCAAGTCAAGAGGATAGAAAAAGAATTGCAAAGGAATTTCTCACTGTGGCATTCCAAGCAACTTAGTGCAGTCCCTGAATCGCACAGACCAGCTTGTGTCCCCAAGCTCCTGCACACCTTGGGAGACACTGATCGCAGGAAAGACTCTCCCTTTGAAAAGGAGTCCCTGGAGTTGTCAGTGAAGGCAAACATGGGTATATGGATGGATAGATAGGTGGACAGGCTAAACAATTAGGTATGTCTAAATGGGGAGTGTATCCAAGAT
>NW_006921649.1:12928068-12935802 GCF_000298275.1 Orycteropus afer afer | reverse complement strand
AAAAGAAAAGGAGTCCCTGGGTGGTGCAAACAGTTAACACATTTGGCTGCTAACTGAAGGGCTGGAGCTTCAAGGCCACCCAGAGGCACCTTGGAAGTAGGCCTGCTGATATACTTCTGAGAAACCAGCCATTGACAATCGTATGGATCACAGTTGTCCTCTGACACACATGGGTTGTCAGGGGTCAGAAAGAACTTGACAGCAGCTGATGGTGGATCCCTTTGAAAACGCCTTGACTCAGACCAGCTTGTGTCCCCAAGGTCCTGCACACCTTGGGAGACACTGATCGCAGGAAAGACTCTCCCCTTCCCCCCCCCAAAATTAAATCTCTGGCCACTGTAACCAAGGACCAAAATGCAGTAACTTTGTCATATGATCACTTTGGCAGCCCCACCCATTCTAATTAATATCAGCTGGGAATTTCCACTTGGTCAACCCCAGAAACCCCATTAAACAGATTTGCTAAGCAAAATGAAACCGGAGGATGTTCCCCTGTGCCTCAGGGATTGTATTAACAAGGCAGAAACACGTTGCCATGTTTTTGGGTTCATGTGATGAAAGTGGATGAGATCTCAGTGCTCTGGAGGTTGGTGGAAGCTGGTTCCTGTCATCCTGCCCTGGGGGTACCACGTCAGTGCAATTCTGGGCTTTTCCAAGAGCTGCTGCTGTCCTGGGTGTAGATCTGGGCCAGTGGGTTTGCAGGGATAAGGTATTGCAGTGAACCCAGGCTATCGGGGTTTATAAGGGTGTCTGCACCCATTTCTTTTTCTTTTCTTTTCTTTTTTAATTTTTTGTTTATTGTGATTTGGGTGAAAGTTTACAGAGCAAATTCACTTTCCATACAGCAGTTCACACACACATTGTCTCATGACATTGACTGCAATTTACCCCAATGCAACAGTTCCCCTCCCACTTCCTTGTGATAGTTACCTCTTCCCTGTGTCCTTCCCTCCATGCACTTCTGCCCCCGGAGCTGTCTCCCATGATTGTTCTCTCCAAGGAATGTATCTACCTCAGGTACATGTTCAACTCATATGCCTGTCTTTTGTTTGCTGGAAGCCACAGGTGTGGGTTCAATTCCAGACTTGAAGGGCAGCTAGGGACCATAGTCTCAGTGGTTTCACCAGGCTCTATCAGACCTGCAAACCTGGTCGTCCCCTCCCTTTTTTTTTTTCCCAAATGATTTTTAGTTTTGTTCCACATTGTTCTCCCTCTCTATCCAGGATCTCCTACATAGATACCCTCTGAGTGGTTGACAGTGGTAGCCGGGCACCATCTAGTTCTGGTCTCATAGTTGTATAGGCTGAGGATCTCATGGTATACCAGTCTTGAGGACTGGTTGTTTCCGTAAATCTTTGGTTTTCTTTATTCTTCTTTGCTCTGGACAAGGAGAGACCCATCGTTGCATCTAGATGGCTGCTTGCAAGCTTTTAAGATCCCAGTTGCTACTTGCCAAAGTAGGAAGTGGAACAATGTTTTGTGTAGTATGTTATTCTGCACCCATTTCTAGCTTACAATTTAGCTTTGCCCAATCATGAAAAACAACCAAACTCACTGCCATTGAGTCAATTCCAACTCATAGAGACTCTCACTGGGTTTTCTAGGCTGTAAATCTTATCGGAAGTAGATTGCCCCATCTGCTTTCCATAGAGCGGCTGGTGGGTTTGAACCACCAACCTTCTGGTTAGCAGTCAGGTGCCTTAGGCACTGTACCACCAGAGCTCCTTTTGCCCAGTCATAGCACCAGGTATTTTTCAAGAGCCTCTAGCTTTGTTCTAATATAAATCTTAATTTCATGAAAGGACTGACCCCTTGATTGT
This sequence comes from Orycteropus afer afer, assembly GCF_000298275.1. Classification (NCBI taxonomy): domain Eukaryota; kingdom Metazoa; phylum Chordata; class Mammalia; order Tubulidentata; family Orycteropodidae; genus Orycteropus; species Orycteropus afer. Next base: position 12,933,982 of record NW_006921649.1, on the reverse strand, counting down.
AGATCCTTGGAAATGAGACTTAGATTCCTGCATACTTAATGAGGGCTCCCAGGCATCAAGAGCCTCCACTTCACTGGCCTGGGGTTGTACCTGCCAGGAGAAGTGAGGGTAAAGGATTGGGAAGCAACCAGTACAAAAACCAGTTGCCATCAAGTCAGTTCCAACTCCTCACGACCCCATGTGTGTCAGAGTAGAACTGTGCTCCATAGATTTTAATGGCTGATTTTTCAGAAGTAGATTATCAGGCCTCTCTTCCTAGGTGCCTTTGGGTGGACTTGAACATCCCACTTTAGCAGTCAAGTACCTTAACTATTTGCACCAGCCAGGGGCAGCAATGTATGCTTACTAAGTGATACACAGTGAACATTCTACCTGAATGAGCAAAGATAAATATTTCATTCAATCTTTACAGTAGCCTGTAGTGTAAGAATAGCAAGCATCCTCATCTCCATTTTTCAAGTAACATATTGGCTAAAAGAGGCAAAGAATTGACCCTAACTCACATGATGAGTTTATAACTAAGGCCACATTTCCAGGCTTCCAGATACATCCCTGCTAGGAAGCTTCCTCCTGACCTCCACACTGGTTTTCCTTTGCCATCAACTGTACCTCTACCCTGTAGGTGCTCCCTGATTGGGCAGGATGTTCCAGAGAGATGGCCCTAGGGCAGCTGCAGTCTGAGCAAAGGTAGTAAAGGAAGATGCTGGCCTGGGGCTGAACACCTGGACTACCCTGGGACCAAGAAAGGAAGTGCTCCACAGACAGGTTTCTTCCTGTCCTCCTTGGAAGGTGACAGCTTTTGTTCTGAATATAAACGAAGATGTAGAAAATCAGGAAAGTAAAACAAAGTATAAAGCACAGAATTTTAAAATTCTTCCTTATTTCTACCAACCTGGAGGAAGCCACTAACTGACATTTATATGTATAGGTAGTCCCTGACTTACAATGTATTTGGGTTATGATGAATAGCACTTAACAACTATCTGGTTTGGGGAGTTTTTGTACATCTTATCATTAGTGTGGTAGTTAAGTTGTGTATCAACTTGGTTGGGTCTGGTTTTGAGTGGCTGGGCAGCTGGATGTAGTTATTCCCCATGATGAGACTGGTAATCAACTCTGTGGTAGAATCTACCGGCCTTAGGGATACAGTCTGCTTCCAATATATAAGGGGAAGTTTTGAGAAAGTTCTCTGTACTTTTTTAGCATGCTGGGACCCTGCATGTAGCTGAGTCTTCATTCAGCAGCCTGCCATGTTTCCTGCTGATCTTGGGACTATCTCTGGACTTGAACTAGTGGCCTACAGTGTTGTTTTGGTAATCTTGGGACTGTGCCATTTTATTTGTCGACTTTGGGTTTGTCAGTCTCAGCAGCCCGCAGCTGCCTGAGTTAAGAGAAGCCTCTAACTTCAGTGGGCTGGGAGCAAGAGGCAGAGCTGAAGCCCCCAAGGTTGAGGGGCTTTCATCTAGCCCCTAGAGCTGGCACTTTGAACTCAGACTTCTAGCCTCCTAAACTGTGAGAGAATAAACTCTTGTTTGTTCAAGCCATCCACCTATGGTATTTCTGTTAGAGCAGCACTAGAGGTAATCAAAATAAGTAGTATGTACTATGTACAGTGTTGCAGCATGTAATTTCTGGTGTTACTTCTTAGATGCTCACAAGCAGACATACAAAGACACTTATGATAAAAGGCAATAATAATGAAAACTAAAAAAATATATATTTATCTGCATCAGAACCAACTTACAATAGAGTCATCTGAATGGAACCCTGTCATAAGTCAGGGACTACCTCTGTATGTGCACACACATACGTACACATACATTTATATATAACTCAAAAAAGAAAGAAAGAAAGAAACCACTACCATGGAGTCAATTCCAACTCATGGCAACCCCCATTGAGTTTCCAAAGCTATAAATCTTTACAGAAGTAGATTTCCTCATCTTCCTCCCACGGAACAGCTGGTGGGTTTGAACTGCCAACCTTCTGATTGGCAGCCAAGTGCCTTAACCATTATGCCATCAGAGGTCCTTATATTTATATATAGTATATATAATTTTTTGAGGTTAGGATTACATTGTTTTAGCCCATTCTTCTTACCTAAGATAGCCTGAACTTTCTCTTACACATCTTAGAATTTTTTTGGTTGCACAAAAGCCCTTTTTATCCCAAAAGAGATTCAGCTGGAAAACCTAGGTCCCTGGTGTGTGTCATAGAACCCGCGGGCAGACAGGCCCTGGAAGCAAGATCTAGAGTGCTGGCAGGAGCCAGGCTGGGCTCTCCCCACCCCACTTCTCTCTGTACTTCATTTGTTCCACTCTGTAGACCAAATGTCTGTCACAAAGTGTAGAAGATGACTCAGGGTTACAACTATATTCCCAGATAGAGCTGACATGATCAGGTTTGTTTCTGCATTTCTGAGAGAAAGAGAATCTAACTGGTCTGCCTTGGATCAAGTGACTGTGCTTGGGCCAATCAGTTGTGGCCGTGGAAGCAGATAGAATTGATGGTATTTCTGAAGTGAGGGGCCCCGAAATACTCAGGCATCAATCAGAGGGTTTGTTTCTTTTTCCTTTCCTGCCTTTTAAAGGGGGTTAAAAGAGCCCAAGTTTAACCCTTCTGGAAGCCCCCGGATAGGGTGGTCCTTAAGAAAAGGGCCAATGTCATCTGGGCCACAAGACATCTGTTCCACTATCTGTGAGCAGATGTGTCCCTCGTCTTTGAATGGCAGCTCCCAAGCCCAGCTGAGCTTGTCTCCCTGGGATGGTCTTCAAAGCTAAGTAGAGAAGGAAAAGCAGACATCAGGCAGACAAAGCCCTGCTACGAAGTAGGCTCATGGGCATTTGGACCAGATCATGGTTCCTGAGTCACTCAGACTCTTTCCGAGGGGGAGAGGAGAGAGCCCTGACTCACTGGGCAGCTAGGAAACCCGTGTTCCCAGAACCATGGAGGGGCAGTCCCTCTACAGCCCCATGGGGCCTGGAGAGCAGAGAAGACAGATGGAGCTGAAAGTGGGATGGAGAGAGGTAGAAGGGCTGTTGGGAGGTTCATCTGTAGAAGCAGTGCTCACCTCACCTCTGTTTCCCTGTGCTCAGCACATAGTGACACTAGTTTCTCCTTATGAAACAGTTAATTTTTGCCAGGCACTGTGCTAAACATGATCTCATTTCATCCTCACCCCAGCTCTGAGGTTTGAACCCCAGGGTTTGTTTTTTTTTTAAACTGTGATTTGGGTAAGAGTTTACAGAGCAAGTTCACTTTCCATGCAGCAGTTCACGTACACTTTGTCTCATGATATTGCCTGCAATTTCCCACAGTGCAACAGCTCCCCTCTCACTTCCTCCCCATAGTTAGCTCTTCCCTGTGTCCTTCCCCCACATACACTCCTGCCCTCTGAGCATACACAGCCCTTCAATTCTCCCATGATCAGTCTCTCCAAGGTGTATCTACCTAATGTAACTGTTCAGCTCATATCCTGTCTTTTGTTTGGCTCAAACCCCAGTTTTTATAGATGAGGAAACTGAGTCAGAGAAGTTGAGCCACTTTCCCAAGGCCACAAAGCTAGTTGAGATGGAAGCAGGATGTGAGTCCAGTGCTCCTTACCGCTGAACTCTTCATCCTCCCAGGAGAATGAGCAGGCAATTCCCCCTGGCCCATGGATGGTCCGGCTATGGCCAAGCGATTGGGGCAGGGAAGCAAGTGTTGTAAGGCTATCTTGAGTCAGAGTTAACCTGGGCTAGCTAGAATCCTGATAGTGCACTTAGCAGCTGTGTGCCCTCAGGCAAGTCACTGCATCTGAGTCTTCATTTCTCACTAGTGAAACACAGATAGCAGTTCAGCAGTCGAATTCTTTCCTTCCGTGCAAGAGACCCAGGTTTGACTCCTGGACAATGCCCTTTATGTATCGTCATAGTGGAGGCTTCCATGTTGCTATGATGCTGAACAAGTTTCAGTAGAGCTTCTAGACTGAGATGGATAAGGAAGAAAAGCCTGGTGATCTGCTTCTAAAATCAGCCAATGAAAACCCTATGGCTCACGACAGCCTGATCTGCAACCTACCTCCTAAGGATGGGGTAGCATTTCCTTCCATTGCACATGAGGTCACCATGAGTCAGGGGCTGACTCGATGGCAGCTGACAGCATCCACAGGGTTAACTTGGCCCACATGCTTATAGGGATTGGGGAAGAGACTAAAGCCCAGCCCTCTGGCTCAAACCACCCCACCCTTCAGTCTCCAGCCCTCCCCTTTCCACCTCCTCTTCACTGTCTTAAGGAAGTGGGAAAAAAAAAAAAGGATGCTTGGCCCTGGTAAGACCCTCCGGACTGAGACTGAGCCCTGGTGGGAAACCTGGCCTGACGTGCCTGCACTGTGCTAATCTCACGGGCTCAGCTGCTGAGGGTGTGTAAGAGGAGATTTAGATCTGGGGTAATTCTGGCTTCGAGTCCTCCTGTTGAGGAGCAGGAGGAACCCCTTCTTGACCATCAGCCCCCATTGTTGGTTCTCATGCTTCCTCATTCCGAGAGAGGCAGAGAGCGTCCCAGTCACCTCCCGAGGCTCTGGTAGTGTAGTACCTGAGGCACTTGACTGCTAACCAGAAGGCTAGCGGCTCAAACCCACCAGCCACTCCTTGGAAGGAAAGTTGGGCAATGTACTTCCGTAGTGATACCGCCTTGGAGACCCACAGAGGGTCCAACTCCACAGCACATAACAACAACAACAGTGGTACTTACAGGAGTGGAGAGGGCTTGTGGTGAAGCAGGGCAGGGGGCAGAGAGGCCAGGCAGGGGAAGGGATGCCTCAGACATACCACCAGGGCCCCTTCTTACAGACCTCAGCCAGCCCCTGGGACTGTTCTGAGGAATCTCTCTGAGGCCTGCCTGGGAAGTATTCCCAGTGTTTCATTTTCTTCTCTACGGTCTCAACTCTGTATGTTAGTAGTCATAGGGAACATTTTTTTTTTTATTGTATTATTTATTCATAAAACATTTTTCCACAGTGCTTACTGTTGGGGACACAGCAGTCAGTGAATGAGACAGATGTGGTTCCTGCTTTCTTGGAACTTAGAACCCAGTGGGAAAGCAGACACTTACATAATTGCAGTAAAGTGTAATTAGCATTGTGATGGGGTAGTGGTTTCAAAGAAGACATACTGTAGGGGAACCCAATCTAATATTGCTGGAGAAGAAGTACTCAGGGAAGACTTTCTGAAAGAAGTAGCGTTTGAGTTGTGCCTTGCCAGTGAGTTAGTTGACTTGTAGAATATCCCAGATTTGGGGGTTTTCTGATTATTTCCTTGTGATATCATTGAGCTTGTTCCTCTACCTCCTATATTTCCTGTAAATTAGAAGTCAGATCATCCAGAAGTTTGAGATTCATTGTTGGCAACGGAACTGGACAGATGATTTCTTGTGGAAGATATTGTGTGATCTCAGGGAGTACACACTGTCTGGGTGTTTCTCTGTTGGTGATGCCAAGTTTGATCACCTGGTTATGATTGTGACTGCCAGGCTGAAATCACTTTTGAAAAATGAAATTATTCACTTTGCTAGGAAAGTAATCCATGGGGTGATATTTTGACATCTTGTGACTATCCTTTTCCTCACCAACCCAGTTGTTCTGTGTCTGTTGATGATCCTATGTGAATCCATTATTACAATGGGGGTGTAACTTTTTTTTTTTTTTTTTTTTAGTGTTATATTGTAAGAATGTTTAGTAATTCACTTCATCAATCCCTAATTAGTAGGCATTGAGACCCACCTTTCCCTTTCAAAAGCAGTGAATGGCTTTGTCCATGTAAAGTTGTGCACACGTTTGACCACTATTTTCTTACAATGACTTGCCAGAAGTAGAATTGCCTGATCTAAAAGCATGGAAATTTTTTTTTTTCATTGTTATTATTGTTATTATTACTGT
>NW_006921649.1:12918132-12927444 GCF_000298275.1 Orycteropus afer afer | reverse complement strand
AGATCCCAGTAGCTACTCGCCAAAGTAGGAGGTGGAACAGTGTTTTGTATAGTATGTTATGCCAATTGAGCTTGATGTTCCCTGTGACTATGGTCCCAAACCCACAGGTTCAACTACTTGGTCCCTCTGGGTAGCTGGCTGTGACCTAAAAGCATGGAAATTTTTGAGGCTGTTAGTACTTAACTGTCAGTTTTTCCTCAGAAGTACTGCACCAATTTACATTCCCACCAGTAGTATCTAAGAGGTCAGTTTAGCACACCCTCACCAATAGACACTATTGTGTTTTATTTTGTTTTGTTTTAATTCTTTGTCAGTTTGAGTGAAATATTTTTGTTTTAATTTGCATTTCTCTTGATAATAGTGACATCATTTACTTTTTGATTGTTTCTTGGTTTCTTCCGCATTTGATTGAGATAAATCTGTCTTTATATTGAAAGTGACATCTACCCTAGGGAAAAAAAGAAACAATATTTCTTGGAGTGCTAAAAATACGTTCACTATGACTTCTAACACATAGAATTGCCAATCATGAGTTACAATAAAGGTGTTATTAAGATGGAGTAGGTGGGTTTCATTTAAAAGGATATATGCATTAGGAGATATGTTTCCTTGAATTACTACTGATGGTGTTTATTTTTTAAAATTTCCTGATAGGGTTCTAATGGTCTTCAGGTGCTAGCCTGTACCCTGGGCATGGCCACTCGATGTCATGGCAAATCATTGGGTGGGGGAGGATCACAGTGAAGGAGAAAAGTGATTCCAAGAGGTTTTCTCGGGGTTGTAATTCAAATGTTCCATAAAAGTTTCCACTGTTTTCCAAAGCTAAAAGATACCACAGCGATGGTCTAATGATTCATTTTCTAAAGGAGGAAGCATATTCATAGAGGTTAGGTGACTTGTTCAAAGTCATACCATTTTATTTTATCCTAGAGTAAAAAATTTTGGTGTATTCTATGAATTTTAGCTCTGTACTCACTACAATCAGGATACAGAACAATTACATCACCTTGAAAGAAGTTTCTCATTCTGAGTGAGTAGTTGGACCTGTGGGCTCGGTACCATGGTCTCAGGGGACATCAAGCTCAATTGGCATACCATACTACACAAAAACATTGTTCTACATCCTACTTTGGTGAGTAGTGACTCTTAAAAGCTCACAAGTGGCCATCTAGATGCAAAAATGGATCTCTCCTCGTCTAGAGCAAAGAATAACGTAGAAAACCAAAGACTCATGGAAACAATGAGTCCAAGGGACTGGTGGCCATGTGCTCTTTAGCCTGTATGACCGTGAGACCAGAAGAACTACATTACATGGTGCCCAGCTGCCACTGTCAACCACTCAGAGGCGGATTGGTGTAGGAGATTCTCTGGATAGAGTGGGAGAACAATGTGGAACAAAGCTCAAAATCATAAAGAAGACCAGATTTTGGTCTGATGGAGCCTGGTGAGACCCCTGAGACTGGGCCCTAGCCACCCTTCAGGTCTGGAATTGAACTGACTCTTGTGGCTTCCAGCCAGACAACAGAGAGGCATATGGGGTGAACAATTACATCAGAAAATAAACTCCTTGGAGTGATCAATCATGGGAGAACAGAAGTGCAGTGTTTGTGCAGGGAGACAGCTCAGGGGGGTGGGAGTGCATAGGAGGGAAGGACACAGGGAAGAGGTAACTATGGAGAGGAAGTGGGAAGAGAGCTATTACGTTGTGGTGAATTGCAGTCAATGTCATAAGACAAAATGTGTATGATCTGCTGTATGGAAAATGAATTTGTTCTGTAAACTTTCACCCAAATCACAATAATAATAATAATAATTATAACTCTCTCATTCTATCCCTTTATAGTAACCTCATCTCCCTACTCTCTCAAACCCTGACAATCACTGGCTTTTCCTAGCTATAGTTTTGTTGTTTTGACAGTGTCATTTAAGTGGAACCATGTAGTAGGTAACTGTTAGAGACCAACTTCTTTCATGTGCCACAATGCCTTTGAGATTCACCCAAGCTCTATATGAAACTGCAAAGTTGTTTTCCAGTGTGTCTGTGCCATTTTGCATTTTCACCAACAGTGTTTAAGACTTCCAGTTGCTCCATATTTTCATCACACTTAGTCTTGTCAGTATTTTTTATTTTAACCAATCTAATAGGTATGTGGGGAGCTCTGGTAGCATAGTGGCTAAAGCACTTGACTGCTAACCAGAAGGCTGGCGGTTCAAACCCACCAGCCACTCCTCGGAAGGAAGGTTGGGCAATCCTACTTCCGTAGTGATACTGCCTCGGAAACCCAAGGAGGGGTCGCTATGAGTCGGGGCCGACTCGACGGCACATGACAACAACAACAACAACAATAGGTATGTAGTGGTATCTCTTTAGAGATTGAATTTTCCTTTCTCTGATGGCTAAATATGATGTTGAACATCTTTTCATGTGCTTCATTTTCATCCATATATTCTCTTTGACGAAATATTTGTTCAAGTGTTATGTTCATTTTTTAATATGGTTTGTTGTTTTCTTACTTCTAAGAGTTCTTTATATAGTCTGGTTACAAAGTCATCCTTTTTTGTACACGCAACATACGTTTTGAGGGTTATACCATGGAGACATCTTTAGTGTCATTCCTAGGGAATATGACTTGGGGTATATAAATCTCTAGGAAGTCTGCTTTTAATTCCTTAATGCCAAGCCCCTGAGCATTACTTGGGTTTAGAATATGATCTAAAAGCCAAGGTCTGATATGCTGTAATTGCTTTGATTGCAAGTAACAGAAACTAACTCAAACCACCTTAAGCAAGAAAGGAAAAGTTTTGGCTTATGTCAGTGAAATGTTCAGAATTTGAGTTAGATCCAGGGGTTCAAATGATGTCATAAAGATGCAGTCCTTCTTCCTCCCTGTTACCTCTGCTTTCTTCTATGTGGCAGGCACTCTCCATGTGGGAACTCTTATTGCTCCTCCCAACTAGCCACTGCAGTGAGAAAAAAGTGTTTCTTCCTTGACAGCTCCATCAGAAGCCCCAGAATAGAGTCTCATTGGTCTGGCTTGCGTCACATGCCCATCCTTGAATCAATCATTGGAACACACAGGCCCACCCTCACCCCCATCACAAAGACTAGGGGGAAAGAAGAGGTGATTCTTCAAGAGAAATCAGGGCACTGTTACCAAAAGAGGGAGCTCTGGTGGCATAATGCCGAAGGCATTTGACTGCTAACCAGAAGGCTGGTGGTTCAAGTCCATCAGCCACTCCTTGGAAGGAAAGTTGGGCAATCTACTTCCATAGAGATACTGCCTCGGAAGCCCAAGAACTGGTCACTATGAGTCAAAATTGACTCAGTAGCAGTGGGTATTGCCAAAAGGAAACAGCGTTGGTAGTGCACTGTTAAGCACTGGCTGCTAAGCAAAAGAAAAGACTTGGCAATGCTCCCATAAAGCCTAGGAAGCCTCGTAGGGAAATTCTACTCTGTTCTGTAAGGTCACTATGAGTCTGAATTGACTTCAACAGCACTCAACAACCACATTACCCAAAGAAGGGGAAAGGGGACCTAATGAATAGACGTTGGGCAGGGCCCCTCGGATTCATTAGTTATTGTGGTTAACTCTTAAGGGAGATTATTGTCCCTGTTTAGAGAAGACACTTGAGTCAGAGAAGTTAGGAACTTGTGAGTGTCACTAGCAGCCGAGCTGGCATTAGACCTCAACACTCATGTTCTTTCACCAACTCCCAAGCCCTGGGTGAGTCCGAAGACCCACACTAGGACAGTTCTCACATAAAAAGTTCAGTCTGTGGCTAAAAACGCAGGCGTCAGAATTCCGTTCAGTTGTTGGAGCCAATAAACCAATTAGGCTTGTTACAGAATCCTTGTACCGAACATACAGAACTTTCAGACTTGTAAACAAGAGATCAAGAATGAATTGTGTAAGCAGAATATTGTTTTTCCATTTATGGGAGTTTGCTTTTTGTTGGTTTAAAAAAAAAAAATCTCTGATGAGCTGTCATTCTTATTTTCTTGGTTTTTAATCCCTGTTGGCAATGTCCTTGACAGAGAGTCATCCATACTTAGCTTCAACATCCCTAGTGATAGGGACCTTTAGTAAGATATTTACCCTTTTTAAGCCTCAGTTTCCCATCTGAAAGTGAAGCCGTTGGGTTAGCTGACTTCTGTGGTCCTTTTCTGAGTCCCTGGGTGGTACAAGCCATTAATGCATTTAGCTGCTCACTGGAAGGTTAAAGGTTCAAGTCCATGCAGAGGTGTTTTGCAAGAACAGTCTGGCAGTCTACTTCTGAAAAATCAGCCATTGAAATCCCTGTGGAGCTCAGTTCCACTTTGAAACACGTGGGGTCGCCATGATTCAGAATCAACTTGACAGCAACTGATTACTGGTGGTCCCTTTCACCTCAGAATTTCCTTTAGTGGTACAAAAGCCTCCTTACTGGAGTCCCTGCCCCTTTTCAAACCATTTTTCACATGGCAGCCAGAAGGATGGATATATATATACATGTGTGTATGTATGAATATTTCTTTAAAAAGACAAAGAAATGTCACACACACCTCCCCCACAGCCCTTAAAATTCTTTAATAGAATAAAATCCAAATTCCTCACATGGCCTGCAAGCCCACATAACCCAGCTGCTCCTTTCTCCTGGCCTCATTTCCCCCTCCTCCAAGCTCTATCCTGCCACAATAGTCTTCCTGTTCCTCAGGCATCTCGAGCATTTTCCAGCCTCTGTGTCTTTGTTCACACTTTTTCTTTCTGCCTGAAACACCCTTCTCTCTTCTCAGCAGGCTCCTCATCATTCAGGGCTCAGTTCAAAGGTGGTTTCCTCAGAGACGCCTTCCCTGCTGAGACCACTCCCTCCCGCCTCCATCATGCTCTACCAGCTCAGGCTTGGGCGTTCTTCCTGGCACTTGAGTTTTTAGTTATATACTTATTTGCTGGTTTACTGCCCATCTTCCCACTTTCCAAGGGCAGACTTAGGGTCTGTCTTGCTCTACCTGGCAGGGGGCGTGGCATACAATAAGTGCTTAAAAATGTTGTTGAATGAATGGTAACCTTTCAAAACCTCCATGCAATAGGGTTGAGGGCTACAGAAGCAGATTTGAAGGCCTCTTTCTAATAAAACTAACTGTGACTATTCAGGCAGCTTCCTTTTTGTAGGGTAGTCACCTGTCTGAGGTGATGACTGACTCATACCTCCTAAGTGCTGCCTTTGCCTGCTTTCTGGCTCCATGGAATATCCAGGCCCATCAAGCACAAGCAAGGGAAAGGAGTGGGCCTGGGATGCCCAAATCCTGGTGTTCAAATCACCTATTTTTATGAACAGGGGTGGGGTTGGCATAGGGAAATCAGAGAGCAGGGTGCTAAGATTTCTTGAACTTTTCCTCTCTGCTCAGAGCCCTGCCCCTTATAATCATCACAACAGCTGTGTGACATATGCCGAATGACCCCATTTTACAGATAAGAAAGCTGAGACTCAGCAAGTTACGGAATTTTGTAAGTTTAGAGCCCCTTGACTCTAGAGCCCAAGCTGGTTGCTGTGCTTATTTGAAATAAAATCTAGCTTGGATTTGCAGAGGTCCTTTCTAATAAGTCCTTAGCTTGGCATTCAAGGCTCCCTAGCATCTTATCCTGATTGGTGTTTCCAGTTTCTATCTCTTCTTTCCCACAGAATATTCTAAGTCTGTGGTATTTATATTAGGCTCTGGCTTCAGCTGCTCCCTCCCCCAATCCCTCCAGAGATGCTGCTCTCTTTTATTCCATTTGGAATGTGTGTGTTCTAGTGAGAACTCTTTTGAAAAGAGAAGCTGGCTAAAACCACTTTGGAAACCACCGCCAGGCTCAGTACCTCTGAACCGGTCTTTGCTTCACCATTATTCTGCTTCCACTCAGTCTCCCCCTTTGTCTCCCACTGTCTAAATTCTACATGTCATTCAAGGTACACCATGATGACTCCAAGCTCAGAGAGCTCTCTCCTGCCTCACTTTGTATACAGCATACCCATTGTATAGAAAAGGAAGCTGAGAGAGAGCAAGTAACTTGTCCAAAGTCATTCAGCTGATCAGTGGCAGAGCTGAGATGCAAACTCAGGTCTTTGTGACTCTGAATCTGGTGCTCTGCTTCCCACAGCTCCAAGGCAGAAAGGTCCCCTTGGTATTAACACGTCTCCTCCATCCCTCCCTGCAGGTCTACATCATCCGGGTCACGTGGTCCAGTGGATCCACTGAGGCCATTTACCGGCGCTACAGCAAGTTCTTTGACCTCCAGGTAAGAATGTGGGGTCTCTGATGAGCCGCAGGGTAGGAAATGGTTTCATTGGCCTTACTTTCCCCTACAACTTCAGAGATCAGATCCTCACCCACAGTGGATGCACAGTGTTCTTTTTTTTTGTTGACTTAAAAATGATATCTGTTACTTTAGGAACATAGTAGGTGCACCTAAGGCACTTGACTGCTAACCAGAAGGCTGGCAGTTCAAACCCACCAGCCACTCCTCAGAAGGAAGGTTGGGCAATCTACTTCCGAAGTGATACTGCCTCGGAAACCCAAGGAGGGGTCGCTATGAGTCGGGTCCAACTCGACGGCACATAACAACAACATGTTGATAGTCAGTATCTTCCACGTAAGAGAAAGTGTTATTTATTGGCTGCTTCAAAGTGGTGATGTGGAAATCATTTCCATGTGGCTTTGGAGTACAGATTTTGAATTTGTGTTTTGAACAATAATTATGTTTGTAGAGTATGTTTAGACATACACTTCCAAGAAAGAGCAGAGGAGGTAGGAAACAGCTGTGAACATGATTGTTGTCCTAGGGATTATGTCCACAGAACAAAAGTCCATCAGTTAGCTTAGGATCCATGTGAGGGGTGGGGGTAGATTTTATGGGAGGAGGTAGGTGTATCCCATGGAACCTCAGAGCAGAAAATGCAAAGGCACGAAATGACCCTCCAGGTGGGCAGCTCCCTAGTGTCTGTCATTGTGGCCATAGAACCTACATTGAGCCTGCTTTGCTTTCCCACTTGTCTCTGTGGATTAGCTTTGTAACTTGTTCATCGACCCACAACCCTTTAAGAGTCTCCCCCAAACAGTGCCTCTGTCCCCAAGTCGATGTGTCTGTATTTCCCTGATATCAGTGCAGTTGAGTGCCTCGGTGCCAACTCCAGTATCCAAGATGAAGAATCCAGTTGTCCCAGGTGCCTGGGTAAGAAGCCCCCTATCAGCACCACAACCACCATCAGCTTTGGGCAGAGAGTGGAAGGTCATTGGTGCAGAAGCATCTGGAATAATAGATTGGCTGAGAAGTGAAGAGGAAGCCATAGAAGTGCTTATGTGAATGTTCCTTGCTGCCACTTGAAAGCACCATGGTCCTGCAGTGTGTGATATACTTAATAGGTGCAATCCACCATCCCTATTCCAGCAGACCCTGGGGCTGAAAACCGCAACTTCTGGGGTCATTTCAGTGTTCAAACTCTGATTCCAGCATTCCCAAGCAGTGTCACTCTGGGCAAGCCACCTTCCTGCAAAGGAACATCTTGGGTTCGAATCTCAGCTTTACCTTTTCACATCTCAGCTTGATATCCCTTTTGGCAAAGTCGCTTATTGTTTGTAAGTCCCAGTTGCTCATCCACACAATGTGAATGAAAACACTTTCATCGTATGTTTATTATGACCATCAAATAAGTTCTACTTCCTCCAAAGCCCAGGCACTTAGTGAGCATAGTCTATAAGCCTGCGGTCCCTTCATACGGAGGTGGCTTGCCCAGGGTGACATGATTTGGGAATGCTGGAACCAAGGTTTGATAGCTGATCTCCCCAGCCTATAGCCTGACTCCCTCCACTCTCCTGTTCTGACTCAACTTATTTTAACCAGAACTTCAGAGTCAGGTTTTCTTGCCCACTCAGCATAATTGGTAATAATTGGGGGTTTGCTATAGCATAAATAACTGCCTCAGGCTTTCCTCCATTAGCAAAGTCATTTAAAGGCAGGGCTTTGCCAGCTTTAAACAGTCCCAGATGGGTAGCTGGAGTGGGAAGGTCATGGAATTCCAGGGGTGCTGTTCGTCCTAGACCCAGCCTTGCCCCCACACCCTGGAGCGTTTAAGCTGGAAGAGGTTAGGACAGGGCCACACCAGCTGAAGTCAGCTGCCCCTGATGATGAGGCTGGGATGCCGGCTGGCCTGCTGCAACGCCCCAAAGTGAAATGATTTCATGATTCCAGTCTCCCTCCCTGCTGCCTGGCGGGTAGCCTTGGTTTTTTTAGAAGTAACTTGGCTCCAAGAGTGTGGGGAACACAGAGCCTTCATGGAGGAGTAGTTAGGCCAGTGTGGGGTAGTGGAAAAAGCAGGGGACTTAGTCAGGAGCCCTGAGGCAGAGCCACCACCAGCTGTGTGGCCTTGGGTATATCCTGTAACCCCTCTGCACTTGAATGTGTACATTGGTGGCATGGGGGTGACGATGATAGAAATAGCTCGTGTTTACAGAGTAATGACTGTGGACTTGCTCTTGCTAAGCATCTAGATGGAGTAGTTCATTTAATCCTCACTAGAAGCTTATCAAATCATACAAATGAAGAAACCCAGGCTCAGAGAGGTTAAGTCATTTGCACATACACATAGATAATAAGTATTAGAACTCAGATTTGAACTCAGGCTGGTGGACACCTTATTACAGCTCTTAGCCGCTCTGCTGTCTAGTGCTCCTCTCTCTAGTGGGTACTTCACAAGGCTCCTGTGGAGTTAAAAGTGATGCTGTATGTCCAAAAAGACAAAAAGCAGATTGGTGGTTACTAGGGGTCAAGGGGTGGTTACTAGGGAAATGGGGAATGACTGCTTAAATGGTAAAGAGTTTGTCAATTCCTACTCATAGCAACCCTTTAGGACAGAGATGAACTGCCTCATAGGTTTTCTAGAAGGAGCTCTGGTGGTGCAGTGCATAAGGCATTTGACTGCTAACCAGAAGGTTGACAGTTCAAACCTACCAACTGCTCCATGATAGGAAGATGAGGCAATCTACTTCCATAAAGATTTACTGCCTTGGAGGGGACATCAAGCTCAATTGGCATAACATACTACACAGAACATTGTTCCACATCCTACCTTGGCAAGTAGCAACTGGGATCTTTAAAGCTTGCAAGCGGCCAGCTAGATGCAATACCAGAAGAACTAGATGGTATCCAGCTACCACTGTAAGCCACTCAGAGGGGGATCTGTGTAGGAGATCGTGGATAGAGTGGGAGAACAATGTGGGACAAAACTCAAAATCATTTAAAAAAAAAAAAAAAGACCAGGTTTGCTGGTCTGATAGAGCCTGATGGAACCACTGAG
>NW_006921649.1:12912159-12915356 GCF_000298275.1 Orycteropus afer afer | reverse complement strand
AAAAAAAAAAAAAAAAACTATAGAACAGGATTCCTTTTTGAGGTGGTAAAAATGTTCTGGAATTAGATAGTGGCACAACCACATGAATATACTGAAAGCCACTGAGTTGTTCACTTTAAAAGGGTGAATTTGATGGTATGTGAACCATATTGCTTTTTTTTTTTTTTTAAGTGATGATGTGTATGAGAGCAGTTTCTAGCTTATTAAGCACTGAGCAAACATCAGGTGGTGGGATTACTGATGGGCACCATGCCTGCCAGGCATTGGCATAAAGATTAGAGGATGAGATTATGCCAGTTTAATATAGTGGTTAAGATCCTGGGTTTTAGAGTTAGACAGAGCTGGGCTTTGAGCCAAATTCTGCCACTTACTGGCTGTGAGATTTTGTTTTAGTCAGAACTGCTTTAGTTGCAGATGACAGAAACCCAAGTCAAGATGGATTATTGGAAAAGAACATTGATTAGCAAAATAGAACTGAAATGTCTAAGGATATCTGGCTTCAGGTGTGGCTGGATCTCAGGGCCACGGTGTCAACAGGGACCTGTCTTTTATCATCTCTTGGTGGTCTCTGTGTCCAGGCAGGAGGTCCTGCCATGGTGGTGCCCAGAGCGCTATTAGGTAGCTATGCCTAATAGAGAGGTGGGAGTGTCCCAGAGGAAGTCAGGGAACTGGTACCCAACAAGGGGAATTGGCATCTGGGTGACAAAGCCATAAATGTCCCCTTCAGTAGAGCAGGACATTCAGACAGAGGAAACTGTGCAGAGAGGCTGCCGGGGTAGAAGGAACATGACCCAAGTTCCTTTGTGGGACGAACAGAGACAACTCACCATCACCAGTGAGAAGGTCCCTTTTATGACATTTCATTTTCTGACAGGGTTTCTGCCTTACTTGTCTTAGAAAAGCCTAATGGTCATGCCTGCTTCTACCAGTTGACCTCTGGACTGTGTCTCATCCCCATGAGGGTGCAGGGGTTAGAGCCCTGGGCTTGGAATAGGAAGATACTTAGTGTAAGTTCCAGCCTTTCTGAGCCTCCCTGGCCTGGGCCCACACTGGAGAGTCTGTTAGAGTGTGGCAGAGGGAGCTGCCTCCGAGCAGGGCAATAGGGATGACCAGAATGCCCTAGAGCTGAAGTTGCTAAGGGCAGAGCTCAGAGGATATGTGATTCTGCTGAGCTACATAGTAATGATACTAGTGACCACTGACTGGACTGCATCAGGCACTCATCTTACTTGCTTTCTCATTTAATCCTCACTTGTAAGCAAGAGGTCAATATTGTGTCCATTTCACAGATGGGGAAATTGAGGCTCAGAGAGGCAGAGTCCCATTCCCAGAGATTAGCATAGCTGAGTGTTTTGGTTACCTAGTACCACTCTGACAGGAACATACCACAAATGGGATGAGTTTAACAGACAGGAGTTACTCTCTTACAGTTTGGAGGCTTTAAGTCCAAGTTCAAAGTGCCAGGCTCTAGGGCTGGGTGAGAGCCCCTCAACCTTGGGCTTCAGCTCTGCCTCCTGCTCCCGGCCCACTGAAGCTAGAGGCTTTTCTTCATTCAGACAGCTGCTGGCTGCTGAGGCTGCCAGGCCCAAGGTTGACAAGTAAAAAGGCACAGTCCCGATGTTACCAAACCACATGGCAGGCTGTGAATTCAAGTCCATGGTAAGTCCCAAAGTTGGCAGAGCATGGCAGGCTGCTGAACAATGACTCAGCTACATGCAGGGTTCAAGTGTGCCATAAGCTAGAGACCATTCCCCAAGGCTTCTCCTTACATACAGGAGCAGACCACATCCCTAAGGCAGCTACTCAACTGTTCACAGTAGACTCCACCATGGAATTGATTACTAGTCTCATCATGGGGAATGCTACATCTAGCTGCCAAGCCACTCAACCAGGCTCAGCTAAGTTGACGCACAAAACTTAACTACCACACTGAGTGGGTCTGAGTGTGAAACCTGTGCTCCTAACCACTGCACCTCCCTGCCTCCATGAAATCCAGTATGGCTTTTGAATCTGGAGTTCTGCTAGCAGCTACCCATCTTTAAGGTCCTCTTGTATACTGCATGGTTCAAAATCAAGAAGGGAGTGTGTCAAGATTGTTTCCTTTCACCATACTTATTCAACTTGTATGCTGAGCAAATAATCTGAGAAGCTGGATTATATGAAGAAGAACATAGCATCAGGATTGGAGGAAGACTCATTAACAACCTGCGATACACAGATGACACAACTTTGCTTGCTATAAGTGATGATGACTTGAAGCACTTATTGATGAAGATTAAAGACTACAGTCTGCAGTATGGATTACACCTCAATATAAAGAAAACAAAAATCCTCACAACTGGTCTAATAAACAGCCTCACGGTGGATAGAGCAAAGATTGAATTGTCAAGGATTTACTTGGTTGTACAATGAACACCAATGGAAGCAGCAGTCAAGACATCAGACAACTTATTACACTGGGCAAATCTGCTACAAAAGACCTCTTTCAAGTGCTGAAGAGTAAAGATGTCTCCTTGAAGTCTAAGCTGTGCCTAACCCAAGCCATGGTATTTTCAATTGCCTCTTAGGCATGTGAGAACTGGACAATGAATAAGGAAGACCAAAGAAGAGTTGATGCTTTTGAGTTGTCGTGTTGGAGAAGAATGCTAAGAGTACCATAGTCTGCTGAAAGGACTAACAAATCTGTTCTGGAAGAAGTACAGCCAGAATGCTCCTTGAAAGTGAGAATGGCCAGACTTTGTCTCACCTACTTTGGTCATGTTGTCATTGGAACCATTCCCTGGAGAAGGATATCATGCTTGGAAGAGTGTCAACGAAGAAGGGGAAGACCCTCAATGAGATGGATAGACACAGTGGCTGCAACAGTGGGCTCAGGTATAGCAAGGATCGTGAGGCTGGCGCAAGACTGAGCAGTGTTTCATTCTGCTGTGCATAGGATTGCTATTTGTCAGAGATGACTTGACGGCACCTAACAACAACATGGCACCTTCCCATAAGATGTGAACAGAGTCTTCCCTGTGAAGGGCTGCTCTTAGCATAATACAAGCCTGTTGCAAACAGGGCTAACATATGTGAGGGGTCCTCTTTACACTATGCCATATGACCTTTGTCCTCCAAGTTTTTCCACTGGTTCATTGTGTCCTCCAGGTCAAGGGCCATGTCTGTCACTGGTGCCCAGGCTTCCTTCACAGAAGTTA
>NW_006921649.1:12900803-12909499 GCF_000298275.1 Orycteropus afer afer | reverse complement strand
GGATCGGGCAGTGTTTCGTTCTGCTGTGCATGGGGTCGCTATGAGTCGGAAACGACTCGACGGCACTTAACAACAACAACAACAACAACAACAGTGGGAATGGGACAGATACATGTTACTCTGCCAGTACCAGTTGCCAACTCATGGTGACCCTGTGTATGTCAGAGTAGAACTAAGCTCCATAGGGTGATCTTTCAAAGGCTGATCTTTTGCCAGGCTTTTTTTCTTCCGAAGTTCCTCTAGGTAGACTCGAACCTCTAACCTTTTAGTTAGCTGCTAAGTGCATTAACTATTTGCACCACCTAGAGTCTCTACCACAAAGCCAAACCCACTGCCATCGAGTCAATTCCAACTCATAGTGACCCATGGAATTTCCAAGGCTGTAAATCTCTATGGAAGTAGATTGCCTCATCTTCCTCCCATGGAGCAGCTGGTAGGATTGAACCATTGTAGCAGCCAAATGCCTTAATCTCTGCATCATCAGAGCTCCTTCCCAGGGTCTTTCCATAACTTCTAAACTCACTGTCATTGAGTTGATTCCAACTCATAGCAACCCCTGTTGGATTTCCAAGGCTGTAAATCTTTATGGAAGCAGACTGCCTCATCTTACTTCTGCAGAGAAGCTGGTGGGTTTGAACCACTTACCTTTTTGGTTAGCAGCATTAAACTCACCAGCTGCTTAACCATTATACCACCAGTGCTCCTTCCAACGGTCTCTGTTGTTGTTATGTGCCATCGAGTCAGACCTGACTCATAGCAGCCCCTCCTTGGGTTTCCAAGGCAGTATCACTATAGAAGTAGATTGCCCAACCTTCCTTCCGAGGAGTGGCTGGTGGATTTGAACCACCAGTCTTCTGGGTTGCAGTCAAACACTCTAGAAAGAGGAAAATCCACCTGTGATAGAGGAACCTCTCTCCTAGTCAGGGAGCTCAGGCAGGGCTTGTTTCCGGGAGGAGGTGACATCTGAGCAGGGTTTTGACAATGAGTAAGAGATTAAACCACTGATGAGATGGGGGAGGACGTTACGCACAGATAAAACCCTGAGTGCAGAGGTACAGAGAAGTAAGGGAGCAGGAGTTTTAGCAGGCCATCTTACAGAATTCTGATGTGGGGACCAAGGAGCCAGCCAGGTCATCGAGATATTGTGAGGTGCCAGGCACATATGTCCTGTAAGCAGGAACCCTTCCTAGCTGAGACATTTGTGCTGTGTGGACAGATTCTAGCCACTTTTTACCTGGATTCCCTCTGTTGCCAGAACTGCTTCTGGGTGTAGGGCTTTTGGGGTGGAGCTGTTTCTTGGATGTATCAGATCATAGAGGTGAAGGAAACATGGAAGCTGTACCTTGATTCAGAGGGTAGAAGGTCTTTGTAGCCATTGCCCAGAAAGGAGAACCATAACCAGAGACAAGAAAGACTATCCCATGTCACACAACAGGAAGCATTTATTTCCAATTTCAGTTGAGGCAGGACTGACTTGTCCCATCCTTCTACCTCTGCCCTCTCAGGAGTTGGACAGCCCCAAGTGTACTTCTTTTTTTTTTTTTTTCACTTCTTTCCAGGTCCACGTCAGCAGTGTTTTGGTCACAGATATTAGAGCCAGTAGCATAAACAGTAGGAAACTGCTTTGAAACAAACCCTGGATCGAAAATGCCATTTGTTACACTTGTAGCAAACGACATTTGTATCTTCATTATGTTGGGCTTTCTCCAGTGAACTTAAATCATCTTTTCATGACACAACAATTTCAAAAGCTGGAAACAAGTTTCCAGAACGTATGCTATAGGCATGAAGATTTCCATTTCTCAGATTTTCACGTGATTTGTACAGATCACTTCAGAAGAAACTAAGAGCAAGATGAGCAATTAACAGCTGCTTCTCTGGCATCATTAAAAACAGTAACCAAAACAAACCAAACTCACTGCCGTGGAGTCAGGTCCAACTCATAGAGACCACGCCTTGGGTTTCCGAGATAGTATCACTACAGAAGTAGATTGCCCAACCTTCCTTCCGAGGAGTGGCTGGTAGGTTTGAACCACCAGCCTTTTGGTTAGCAGTCAAATGCCATAGCCACTTCACCACCAGAGCTCCTAAAAACAGTATATTTATATATTATATAATTTATTCAGGTTAAATCGTATCCAAGATCCTAGGTTAAGTGATGGGATAGGTGAAATTATTCAGGGACTTAATGTGTGCTGCTTAAGGATTTCATCAGTACTCCTCAACTCTCTATCCTTTATGTCTTTATGTTGGCATTAGCTGACATCGAGTCGGTACCCAATTCATGGTGACCCCACGCACAGTGAAACGTAAAGCGACCCGGTCCTGTGCCATCTTCCTCATCGGTTGCAGATCAGACTGTTACAATCCTTACGGTTTTCACTGGCTGATTTTCTGAAGTAGATCACCAGGCTTTTCTTCCTAGTCTGTCTGAGTCTGAAAGCTCCAGTGAAATCTGTTCAGCATTATTGCAACACAAAAGCCACCACTGGCAGACACGTGGTGGCAACTGTGAGGTGCACTGGCTGCCCACGTGCATTTTTGAGCTTTGGAGACTGTCAGAAACCTCCATACTCTACCACAGAGGCCAAAGGAAAGAAGTGTTTTCTTCACTCTTTTCTGGGGCAAATACCATCTCACTTCCCCTGCAGTGGGCCTCACCCACTGGGAAGGTTTCCCAGCAAGATCCTAGTTAACACCTGCCCTAAGACTCTACTACTACCCATTGCAATTGAGTCCATTCCGCTCATAGCAACCCTTTAGGACAGAGTAGAACTGTCCCTTTGGGTTTTCAAAGCTATAAATCTTTATGGAAGCAGACTGCCTCATCTTTCTTCCGCAGAGCGGCTGGTGAGTTTGAACTGCCGACCTTTTGGTTGTCAGCCAAATGCTTTAATCACTACACCACCAGAGCTCCTTAAGACTCTACTACCAATCCTGTTTCTCCAGCTGTTGTCTTTGCTCAATCTGAAACTGGGATGTGCCTCCCAAGTGTTGTACATTCTTACTGGAATGTTTTTTTCTTCAAGTTGAAAAGCTATTACTGTATCGATGGTTTGTAGCTATGAAAGTACGGTGCCTGCCCTTTTTCACAGTTCCGTAAACCAGTTGCCATGGAGTTCACTCTAACTCATGGTGACCCATCTGTGTCAGAGGAGAACTGTGCTCCATAGGGTTTTCAATAGCTGATTTTCCAAAATTAGGTCACTAGGCCTTTCTATTGAGGTGCCTCTGGGTGGACTTGAACCTCCAACCTTTTGGTTAGCAATTTTTTATTTCTAAATTAGAAAGAGGCAAGATTATCTTGGTCAGTTACATCTAAGCACAGACTCAGGCCTTATTGCTGCAGCATGACATATAATTTCTCCTCTCCTACCCAGTGGCTGACCAGACCAGTTTTATTCATTTGTTCATTCCTTCGTTCTTTCTTTCCACAAATATATACTAAAGACCTGCTAGGTACTAGTGAAAAGGTAATGAACTGGCTGGAGGGCAGGCCAACCAATTAGGAGTTTGAGGCAGAGGAAACACAGACCTGGATGGGGGACAAATGATGAGAATGGAGAGAAGTAGATGGATGGCAGTTGGTGACAGGCCCCTTGTGGCATGTTCGTCAGGGTACCAGATGTATGCTAACATTTAGATAACTCACCTCACTGAGAGGACAGAATTCCCAGAGACAACCAATCCCGCATTGTAGAGAAAGGCCAGGTACATTCTTGGCTGTGCCCAGGAACCCTGAGCATCCTGCTGCAAGGACCCGTGGCTTAATGCCAGCCTACAGCTGCACACGATGGCCATGCTAACCTTTCTCCACTTCCCGCTCTGGTCTGGGTCTTCTGAGGCTTGGGGCGATTGTAATATTGAGGGCATGAACCCCTCCAAGTCCAGTCTTGATGGCCACTGCTAACACAAACCATGTGTGGCCCTCCACGCCAACGTGCGTGGTATTTTCCTTGGACAGCTCGCCTCACTCTCCCTCTACCACAGGCTGATGTCTTGAAAACTGCTGATGGAGTGTTCTCTCATAGCCTTTGGAGGTCTGTGATGTGGCAGCTTGACGTGACTCTCTCTCCCTTCCTACCCTCAAAGCTGACTCATTTTCCTTCTTGGCTTCTGTTCCTCCTCACCCTGAACAACACTTCCTGTATGAAGAGGGGAGGAGGAGCAGCCATTCTAGTTTCCAAAGATAATGTCCATGTCTGACTTTGTGGGGGGATGCCTCTAGTCCAGCTCCTGCAGACCTCTGGGTCTGGAGTTCTGTGCTGAGTCCCCGGAACATTAAAGACCTTTGGAAGCCAAGTGTGACAATTTTCCAGATAGAAACAGCTTGCAGCCTATGAATCTGGACACACTAAGACTAAAAGCAAAATATTTCACAGACCTCTGACCTCCTGACTTTGTATACTCAGTCCTTGCTAATAGCAGTCTTATAGGTGATGATCAATACTGATATGGTGATAAAGACAATTCAGTAAAAGGGGCTGTGGTTGAGAGTGGAGGATCAGTATTATAGTCCAACCCTGCACTTTCTAGTGTGATGGCCACTAGTAACATGAGGCTATTTAAATTTTAATTACTATAAATTACTGAACACATTTCAAGCATTCAGTAGCCACAAAAGGCTAGTGACTACTGTATTGGACAGCACAGATAGAGCATATTCCCATCATCACAAAAAAGTTCTGTGGGACAGCCCAGTTCCAGCCACTAGGAGAACTTAGGTAGCCTGAGAGTTCGTGCCAACCTTAAAACACAGCCTCACAGACTACCAGAACTAACCCCCAAATAACTTTCAAAATAACATTTTCAGTATGGTGAAAGTATAGTGAGGGGAGAGTTCTTGAGTATCTATGGTGTCCCTGGAGTTGACATGCAGCCTTCATTTACATGACAGCCCTGCAAAGCAGGTTGTAGTCTTCATTCTACAGATGGTGAAGTAGGCTCAAGGGCTGAAGGGTCTGGCCACGGACACAGCCATCATAGGAAAGTATCACGATATACTTTCACACCAGGAGGTCAAGGTCAGAGTGCACCATCCTCCCTACCACCACCACCTCATCACTGTCACTCCCACTACTGATGGCAGAGATGGTGGAAGTGAGGATGGTGGTTGATGGTGGTAGGAATACTGATGGTGGAAATGGTGGGAGGACGAAGGTAAAGATGGTGTTGGTGGGAGTGAAGATGATGGAGGTCATGGGAGAGATGGTGATGAGGTGGTGGTGGTGGGAATGAGGATGGTGGTAGGTGTACTGATGGTGAAGGTGGTAGGAGCAATGGTAGGAGAGGTAATGGTGGTGGTAGTAAGGATGGTGGTAGTGATGAGGTGGTGGTGGTACTGAGGATGGTGGTTGTTGATGGTAGGCATACTGATGGTGGGAGTGGTGGGAGTGATGATGGTAGAGGTAGTAGTGATGGTCGAAGAGGCGATAGTGGTTGGAGTGGTGGAGGTGAAGGACGTAAGGAAGGAGGAGGAGAAGACATTTCAGCTCTTTCAGCCATGGTTCTCTGGGTACAAGCAAGTCAGGACACAGAGTGAGAGGGCAAATTCCTGAGATGGAGCAGTGAAGACCATCTGTGGAAGTGAACATACAGTGTTGAGTGGGGACCCTTTAGTCAGTGTGTACATTCAGACAGGGATTGGAAAGGAACTCAGGAGAATAGAAACAATCACAGTAGAGTGACTAGATGACTGGTGCAATCTTTTTAAAAAAAAAAAACAAACAACTTTAATGGGGTTTCAACATTTTGTTAAGAAATAAAATTGAGAAAGAAAAAGAAGATAGTGTTAAGCAAAATCTATAAATCTCTGAAACACTCTGCAGCTGAGAGTGATTAATTGCTCTGCTTTTTAAAAGAAGGCATTCTGTTCACATGTGCACAGAACATTAAACTGACCTCATTGCGGGCTGAGTTTTCATGTTCACGTGATATTCTGAAGCTGCCTGAAGGGGCGATTTTAGGGAAAGAGAATGGGATTTAGATTAAGATACTTGAGCTGGCTGCACCACCACTTGGCTACGTGACCTCAGGAAATTCGCTGTCCCTCTTTGCTCCCCAGTTTCCTTGTTGGTGAAGTGGGGATTGTTATATTTCTTTTCCAGGGCTGTTATGGAGGTCGAATAAAATAATGTGTATGAAAATGCTTTTTCACTGTTAACTGCTGTAAACCAAAAAAAACAAACTCACTGCCATTGAGTCATTTCCAACTCAAAGCAACCCCCATTGTGTTTCTGAGGCTGTAAATGTTTACAGGAGTAGATTGCCCCATCTTCCTTCCACAGAGCAGCTGGTGAGTTTGAACCATTGACCTTATGGTTAGCAGTCAAATGTGTTATTCACTACCCCACCAGAGCTCCTTAACTGCTATACAAATGATAAAAACCAAACCCATTGCTGCCTAGCCATTTCCAACTCAGCAACCTTACAGGACAGGGTAGAACTGCCCCACAGGGTTTCCAAGGCTGCAAATCTTTATGGAAGCAGACTGTTAAATCTTTGTCCTGCAAAGCCTCTGAACTTTTGGTTAGAAACCAAGTGCTTAGCCACTGTGCCACCAAGGCTCCTAGGTAAAAGTGATAATAGGGTTATTACTTATTTTTAATATTAATAATATTAATATTATTAACTGAGGTTACTTAGCAGACATCTCTTGAAGCTGCTCTCCAAAAGCTACCTCAGTTGCATTCATTGTTCAATCTTCTTCTTTTTTTTTTTTTTTTAATGTTTTTTCATTTACTCTTTTTGTGGCAAAATATATATAACATACAATTTGCCATTTTAACCACTTTGAAGTATACGATTCAAGTGGTATTAATTAGATTCACATTGTTGTGCAACCATCACCATTGTTCATTTCCAAAATGTTGTCATCGCCCCACAACGAAACCCTGTAACCCTTAAACAATAGTGCTTCTTTCTCCTTCCCCTCGAGCTCCTGGTAACCTCTAATTTGCTTTCTGTCTCTATTATTTACTTACTCTAGATATTCTATATAAGTGTCATCATACAGTATTTGTCCTTTGTGACTGACTGACTTCACTCAGTATGTTTTGAGGTTTCATCCATTTTGTGACATGTATCAGAACTGCATTTCTCTTTATGGCTGAATAATATTCCATTGTATGTATGCACCACATTTTGTTTATTCATTCATATGTCAGTAGACATTTGGGTAGTTTCCACCTTTTAGCTATTGTGAATAGTGCTGTGATGAACATTGGTGTACAGAGTCTCTTTGTGTCTTTGCTTTCAGGTCTTTGGGGTATATGCCTCGGAGTGGAATTGCAGGGTCCTATGGTAATTCTGTTTAACTTTTTGAGGAACAGCCTGGTTTTTTACAGTGGCTGCACAATTTTACATGCCCACTAACAATGCATAGGGATTCCAATTCTGTTCTGGTTACCTAGTGCCGCTCTGACAAGAAATATACCACAAATGGGATGGCCTTAACAAACAGGAATTTATTCTTATAATTTGGAGGCTTTAAGTCCAAGTTCAAAATGCCAGGCTCTAGGGGCTGGGTGAAAGCCCCTCAACCTTGGCGTCCAGCTCTGCTTCCTGCTCCCAGCCCACTGGAGCTAGAGGTGTGCCTTCTCTCAGACAGCTGCTGAGGCTGAGAAGCCCCAAGGTTGGCAAGTAAAAAGGCACAGTCCTGAAACACACGGTACCATTACCAAACACACGATAGGCCATTAATTTAAGTCCATTATAAGTCCCAAGGTCAGCAGAGCATGGCAGGCTGCTGAGCAATGACACAGCTACCTGCAGGGTCCAAGCATGCCGTAGGCTAGAAACCATTCCCAAGGCTTCTCCTTATATACAGGAAGCAGACCACATCCCAAAAGCTGCTTGTGGTAGATTCCACCATGGAGCTGATTACCAGTCATCATGGGGAATACTACATCCAGCTGCTTAGCCAAGTTGACACACAAACATAACCACCACACAATTTCTCCCAGTTTTTATTGAGTATCTATTATGTGCCAGGCTGGAGCAGCTCCTGAACTCAGGAAGAAAGACTGCCTTTTCCAGTGAGGCCCACTATGGCCTCACCAGTTGTTGACTGACCATGGATGAACATTTCTCATGGAAGACAAAATAGGAGCCAGTTGGGAATCTGCAAAGGAAACCTCAGCTTCTGCAGGCAGAGGGGCAAGGTCACAATCTGGACTTCTGGGTCAGTCTGTGCATTCTAGCAGCTTCTCGGGATGCCCAGCCAAGCCAAGGCTGACCCACCTTCCAAGGTAGGGTAGGGAGTCACATAAAACAGCCCTGAATGGGCAAGGAGCTCCAGCCTGAAGAAAAGTGGTCTCATTTCCAGAGCTCTGTGGGTTAATCCTTTTTAATTGTCTTCGTAACATCTCAGAGGTAGGTGATGTGATGGCAGAGAAGCCTGTGGGCCTGAATCTCTGGCCCTGGCCATCTGCTGACTGCACGGCCATGGTGGGTTTCTTTACTTCTCTGGGCTTCAGTCTCATGGATAGTGATGTCTACCCTGAAGGAGTGCTCTGAGGATTTTGTGGAAGAATGTTTCTAAAGAATGGAGTCTAAGAAGGGGTGCTTATGCACAAGGAGGCAGCTCAGGGGGCAAGAGTGTATGGAGGGATGGATACTGGGAAGAAGTAACTATGGGGAGGAAGTGGGAGGGGAGCTGTTGCATTGTGGTAAACTGTGGTCAATGACATGAGACA
>NW_006921649.1:12898725-12900302 GCF_000298275.1 Orycteropus afer afer | reverse complement strand
ACTGTCTTTTGACCCCAACTCATGGTGACCACTTGTGTGTTGGAATAGGACTATCCTCCACAGGGTTTTCAGTGGCTGATCTTTCAGACGCAGATCACCAGGCCTTTCTTCTGAGGCACCTCTGGATGGACTCGACCCTCCAGGCTTTCAGTCAGCAGCTGAGTGCAGCCATTTGCACCATCCAGTAGCTGTGCTTATTTCTCCCAAATGATTCAAAGCTTATTTTATTCTGCCAAAGAGATAGACCTTGAAAGCCAAAGTGGTTTTTCTCCATTTGGTGAAGTGATGGGCAGACTTTTCACATTCCAACCATTATGTTGGGAGGCTCAGGACTCTCTGCCCCTCTGCTTTGAATCTTTGGCCAGGTACTAATCAGGACAGGTTAGCATATGCCCCTATGACAAATACCCTCACTATGCAAGGAAGGCTTCTTTCTCCCTAAGGCTACATGTCCTCCATAGGTGGTTGGGGCTCTGAACTCTGGGTCACTCCAGGACCCAGGCTGACAGAAAGCCTATCGAGGTGTTGGTGTTCAGCATGACAGAGGGAAATACCAAACCACTTGCCAGCCAGTCGACTCTGACTGCTGGCAACCTTGTGTATCAGAGTTGAAGTGTGTGTGCTCCATAGGGTTTTGTTGTTGTTGTTGTTATGTGCTGTGGAGTTGGACCCGACTCATAATGACCCCTCCTTGGGTTTCCAAGGCATTATCACTAGGGAAGTAGATTGCCCAACCTTCCTTCTGAGGAGTGGCTGGTGATGTTCAAAAGTAGATTGCCAGGCTTTCCTTCTGGGGTGCCTCTGCATGGATGTGAACCTCCAGCCTTTCACTTAGCAGTCAGGTGTGTTAACCATTTGCACCACCCAGGGACCATAGAGAGTGGTGAATCATGTACCATTCATAAATCTTCCACCCTCAGGTAACATCCGTCTTTTCTCACATTTGATTGGCCACATTGCATTTCAAAGGTAGGGGGAAATACAGATCTACTTGTGCTCTGAAGAGCAGGAAATATTTCATGATAGCATCTATGACTACCACTCATACCCACCCAGTGCCACTGAGTAGATTCTGACTCATAGAAACCCTTTTGGGCAGAGTAGAACTGCCCATAGAATTACCAAGGCTATAAATCCTAACCAGTATACCACTAGAGCTCCTAATGACTACCACAGCCCAGCTTTAATCCTTAAAGTCACCCTATAAATTGGTTTTATCATGGCTAATTTAATGATGAGGCCCCAAGAAGTCATGTCACTTGCCTGATTTTATACAGGGAATAAGCAGTAAATCCATGATCTCATGTATATCTCATCACAGATTTCACCTTAATTCCTTAGATGTCAAAGATGATTTAATTGCACTATTAAATGTTTTCATTTTTGGTCCTCTCCTCCTGCTGCTGCTCTGCCCCCACAGCAACCTCTCTCATGGTACTTTCTATACCACCCTGTAATTACTGATCTATTTCTCAGTTTCTGCTCTAGTCTTCATAGCTGTATCCCATGCGTCTAGTTTAGAGCCAGAC
Source organism: Orycteropus afer afer (assembly GCF_000298275.1). NCBI lineage: Eukaryota > Metazoa > Chordata > Mammalia > Tubulidentata > Orycteropodidae > Orycteropus > Orycteropus afer. The sequence goes on along the minus strand of NW_006921649.1, from coordinate 12,898,773 downwards.
ACAGAGCTGTGGAATCAACATGAGGAATTCTTTTTTTTTTTTTTTTTT
>NW_006921649.1:12884436-12898346 GCF_000298275.1 Orycteropus afer afer | reverse complement strand
CCCTCCCACCCCTGGTAACCAACAAAGAAAATGTCCTCCATTATATAAACATTTCCTTAACTTTTACAACAACGGACTAATACAATATTTGTCCTTTTGTGACTGACTTATTTCGCTCAGCATAATGTCCAACATGAGGAATTCTTAGTGGAAACAGGGGAGTGTAATGATGTCATAGCCATAGACTCAACCAGGTTAACTGAATCCTAGTGGTTTGATTAGGAGTTCGTGGGTGGTGCAGACAGTTAAGCGCTTGACTGCTAACCAAAAGGTTGATGATTTGAACCCACCCAGAGGCACCTCAGAAGACAGACCTGATGGTCTGCTTCCTAAAGGTCACAGCCTTGAAAACACTATGGAGCACAGTTCTACTCTGACACACATAGGGTCACCATGAGGTGGAATCAACTTAATAGCAACCGTTTGTTTTTAATTTTTAGTTATTTGTTCCTTACAACAACCTGGCAGTTCTTAGAAAACCAGGTAATTGTCTTCCATGAAATTCTGGTGGCCCTGAGACCAAACCCACTGCCATCTAGTCAATTCCAGCTCACAGTGACCCCTGTAGGACCAAGTAGAACTGCCCTATAGGATTTCCAAGGCTATAAATCCTTATGGAAGCAGACTGACCCATCTTTCTCCGTGGAGCAGCTAGTGGATTCAAACCACCAACCTTTTGGTTAGCAGCCCATTGCTTAACAACAGTGCCATCAGAGCTCCTTACAGCTTGAGCATGTTGTTCAAATTTTAGATCCTGTAGCTGGAGACCCCTGGGAAAACTGAGAATGGTCTCTCCCAACCCTTAGCCTTCACAAATTTGGCAGCTGGTAAAAAGATCTGTTTTCATGGGGTCTTAGGTCCAGTGGAAATTTCTTTCCCCATTAGTTTGATTTTCTGAACAAAATGTACTTTTATATAGCAAATCACATGTTTCACATAATTCCTTGAGAATGTCAGAGAGACATTTATTGTACCACTAACGGTTTTTGTTTTTTTTTTCTTCTTCCCTCCATTTAGATGCAAATGTTGGACAAATTTCCTATGGAAGGAGGACAGAAGGACCCCAAACAGAGGATCATTCCCTTCCTGCCAGGTAGGGCAGATGGGTGCTCAGCCCCCAGAGGGGTTGAGGGTCTTCAGAACAGTCCCCAGATCTCTCAGGACACTTTTCTGGCCTTTCTTCCTTGGGGCATTGTCCCACTGATCACAACCTCCATCATCAGTGAACTAGTGGCTGAGAATACGGGCTTTGGGGTTAGATGCTACACCATTTACTAGCTGTCCTCATGTCACCTCTTTTTTTTTTTTATTAGGATTTGGGTGAAGATTTACAGAGTAAATTCACTTTTCATACAGCAGTTCACATATACTTTGTCTCATGTCATTGACCAAAATTTACAATGCAGCAGCTCCCCTCCCACTTCCTCCCCATAGTTACCTCCTCCCAGTGTCCATCCCTTCATACTCTCCTGCACCCTGAGCTATCTCCCTGTGCATAAGCAGCCCTTCCTTCTCCCATGATTGTTCTCTCCAGAGCGTGTGTCTACTTGAGGTAAATGTTTAACTCACATGTCTGTACTTTGTTTGGCTGGAAACCACAGTTGTGGGTTCAATTCCAGACCTGATGGGCAGCTAGGGGCCATAGTCTCAGTGGTTACACCAGGCTCTATTGGACCAGCAAACCTGGTCCCCACCTTCTTTTTTTTTTTGCCTCCAAATGATTTTGAGTTTTGTTCCACATTGTTCTCCCTCTTTATGCAGGATCTCGTACATCCCTTCCAAGTGGATGGCAGTGGTAGCTGGGCACCATCTAGTTCTTCTGGTCTCATAGTTGTACAGGTTGCAGATCGGATGGTGTACCAGTCGCTAGGACTGATTGTTTCCATTAATTTTGGTTTTCTTCTTTCTTCTTGACGAGGAGAGACCCGTTGTTGCATCTAGATGGCAGCTTCCTAGCTTTAAGGTCCCAGTCGCTACTCGCCAAAATAGTAGGTGGAACAATGTTTTGTATAGTATGTTATGCCAATTGAACTTGATGTCCCCTGTGACTATGGTCCCAAGCCCGCAGGATCAACTACTCAGTCCCTCTGGGTAGCTGGCTGTGTCATGTCACCTCTTTGAGCCTCAGTTTCTCCCATCTCTAAAACAGGAATAATTATAATTTTTATAACAAATGCCATTGACATAGGAGCTCTGGTGGCATAGTGCCTAAGGCATTTGACTGTTAACCAGAAGCCTGGCAGTTTAAACCCACCAGCCACTCCTCAGAAGGAAGGTTGGGCAATCTACTTCCATAGAGATACTGCCTCAGAAACCCAAGGAGGGGTTGCTATGAGTCAACTCAACATCAGTGAGTTTGGTTTTTTTGGTTGCCATTGACCCAGTGGCTGCAACAATGGGCTCAAACGTAGCAAAAATTATGAGGATGGCACAGGAGTGGGCAGTAGTATTTCATTCTGTTGAACACAGGGTTGCTGTGAGTCAGAACCAACTTGACAGCACCTAACAACAACAATAGTTAAGGCTATCGTATTGGTTTTCTATTGATGCATAGCAGATTACTCCGTTCTGTGTTGTTGCTAGTTGCTATCATGTCAACTCTGACTCATGGTGACCTGATGTATAACAGCAAAATATTGCCCAGTCCTGTACCATTTCCATGATCTTTGATATGTTTGAGTCCATCTCATTGAGGGTTTCCCTCGTTTTTGCCACCAGAGCTCCTAATGACTACCACCGCCCAGCTTTAATCCTTAAAGTCACCCTATAAATTGGTCTTATCATGGCTAACTTAATGATGAAGCCTCAAGAAGTCATGTCACTTTGCCTGATGCTACACAGGGAATAAGTAGCAAATCCTTGATCTCATGTATATCCCATCACAGATTTCACCTTAATCCCTTAAATATCAAAGATGATTTAATTGCACTTGTTCTGGTTACCTAGTGCTGCTCTGACAAGAATATACCACAAATGGGATGGCCTTAACAAACAGGAGTTTATTCTTACAATTTGGAGGCTATAAGTCCAGGTTCAAAGTGCCAGGCTCTAGGGACTGGGTGAAAGCTCCTCAACCTTGGGGTCCAGCTCTGGCTCCTGCTCCCGGCCCACTGGAGTTAGAGGCGTTTCTTCACTCAGACAGCTGCTGGCTGCTGAGGCTGAGAAGCCCCAAGGTTTACAAGTAAAAAGGCACAGTCCCAATGTTACCAAACCACATAGCAGGCCATTAATTCAAGTCCATTGTAAGTCCCAAGGTCGGTAGAGCGTGGCAGGCTGCTGAGCAATGACACGGCTACATGCAGAGTCCAAGCATGCCATAAACTAGAGACCATTCCCAAGGCTTCTCTTTATATACAGGAAGAAAACCACATCCCAAAGGCAGCTGCTTGTGATAGATCCCACCATGGAGTTGATTGCCAGTCTCATCATGGGGAATAACTACCACCAGCTGCCCGGCCATTCAACCAGGCCCAGCCAAGTTGACACAAAAACATAACCACCACAACACTATAAAATGTTTTCATTTTTGGTCCTCTCCCCCTGTTGCTGCTCTGCCCCCACAGCAACCTCGCTCATGGTACTTCTAGACCACCCTGTAATTACTGATCTGTGTCTCAGTTTCTGCTCTAGAGTGTTCTTGGCTGTATCCCATGCATCTAGTTCAAAGCCAGACACAGAGCTGTTGAATCAACATGAGGAATTCTTAGTGGAAACAGGGGAGTGTAATAATGTCATAGGCATATAGACTAAACCAGATTAATTGACTCAGTCCTCTACTTCACTAGACATGCTATTCTTTTCTGGTGATAAACTTAGCAACTTAGAACAACACCTAGTTACCATCTCACAGTCCTGTAGACCAGAAGTCCAGATGAGCTCAGCTAGATTATCTGGTTAGGGTCTCATCAGCTGAGATCAAGGTGTTGGCTGGGCTGGGCTCTTATCTGGAGGATCTGGGAAAGAATCCACTTCCAGATTCATTATAGGCAGAATTCAGTTCCTAGTAGCTATAGGACTGAGATCCCTGTTTCCTTGCATGCTGTCAGCCAGGACTGCTCTCAGCTTCTAGAGGAGGCCCCCATTCTTCACACAGCCTGCTTTATCTCCAAGCCAGCAATGAAGCATCAAATTTTTCTTGTGCTTCAGAACTCTCTGATTTCCCTTTATGACACCAGTCAGAGAACACACTCTGCTATTAAGAGTTTCTGTGATTACATTAGACCCATTTGAATAATCCAGGATAGTCTTCCTATCTTAAGGTGAACAGTGCCGTATAATGTGACATAGTCACAGAACTGCTGTCACATCATATGTGCATTTTCAAGGGATTAGGGTGGGACATCTTTTGAGGACTAGTTTAGAAATTCTGCCTACCACAGCCACGAAGCACTTTTTGAGTGTCAGGCACCACACTTGGTGCTATGAAGGATTTAATGCAATAATGTCTAGTCCCTGCTCTTGAGATGGAGTCCTTCTCTCCCAAAAAAAATTCCTTACCAAAGGAAACATCAAGGCTTCAGCTCAAAAAGTGGGTGACTCAGGCCAGTGTTGCTGCTTCTAGTACTGGTTGATCAGATGTCTACTGTGGGCCAGTCACTGAACTAAGTGCTTGACATTCATTACCTTCTTTAGTCCTCAAAACAATCTGCAGGGGCAGCATTACTATGCCCATTTCATAGATGAGGAAATTGAGACTCAGAGAAATTATAATCCCTTGCACCAATGGCAGAGCTAGGATTTAAACATAGGTATAATTGGCTCCAAAATTTATGCCTTGATTCAGATTTATGCCCTGGATTCAGATCTCAGCACTCCCCCTCACCAGTTCTGTTGCTATTATATGCTGTCTAGTCAGACCTGACTCAGCAACCCCTCCTCGGGTTTCTGAGGCAGTATCGCTACGGAAGTAGATTGCCCAGCCTTCCTTCCAAGGAGTGGCTGGTGGGTTTCAACCGCCAGCCTTCTGGTTAGCAGTCAAATGCCTTAGGCACTATGCTACCAGAGCTCCAAATCCACCAGCTCTGTTACTGAGGGTAAATTACTTCAGCACAGGAGTTTGTTTCTTCATTTGCAAATTGGAGATAATAATAGTGCTTAGATGGTGGGATTGTAATGAAGGTTATGTGAATACTGGTACATCACTCATAGCAGTCAAGCACTTACTATTATTTTATATACAGATAGCAAACTGATAATCACTGTATTATGGATTGAATTACGTTCCCCAAAAAATATGTGTTGTAAATCCTACCCCCTTTACCTGTGGGTGTAATCCCATTTGGAAGTAGGATTTTCTTTATTATGTTAAGGAGGCCCTATCAGTGTAGGTATGTCTTAAACCGAACCAGTTTTGAGATATTAGAGGAGTAGGTTAGGCACAGAAGCAAGCAAGCACACATGGGAGCGAGATAAATGCCACCTGGAGATCTCTAAGAAACAGAGAAAAACATTAGAGATGCTGAGACAAGGATTTTATTCCAGGACAGACAGACAAAGCCTTTGCTCAGAACCAGTATCCTGATTTCAGACTTCTCACCTCCTAGAGTGGAGTCCCTGAGTGGCACAAATGGGTAAGCGCTCAACTACTAGCAGAAATTTGATAGTCTGCACCCACCCAGAGGCCTTGGAAGATAAGGCTGGCATCTGCTTCTGAAAAGTCACAGCCTTGAAAACACTATGGAGCCCTTCACTAAGCTACACCCATAGGCCGTGAGTCAGGATCAGCTGAGTGCAACTAACAACAAATTGTGAGAAAATAAATTTGTCTGTTTAAAAAAAAAAAAAACCACTGCCATCGAGTCACTTCTGACTCATAGTGACCCTTTAGGACAGAGTAGAATTACCCCATATGGTTTCCAGGGCTATAAATCTTTATAGAAACAGATTGCCTCATCTTTCTCCCACAGAGTAGCTGATGAGTTTGAGCCACTGACCTTTTGGTTTGTAGCCAAATGCTTTAACCACTAAGCCACCAGAACTCTCTCTGTTAAAGCTACCCACTTATGGTATTTCTATTATAGCGGCACTAAGAATCTGAGACACATTCTAAATCACAGCTAGGTAGAACTAGAAGGGTCCTTTAGATCTTTTTTCTTTTTTGGATGAGGGGACAGGCCCAGAGGTGGGATGAGGGGGAGATTTCTTCCAGGATAACAGAGAGCCCAGCCTTCTATCCCCTATCCCTTTCCAGGGCTCTGCACTCAGCACAGTGGGTTCTCCCAGGGATCATCATTATCAAGAAGGTTTAAAGACAGGCTAGATGTGTTTGCCAGGCCCCCCTCCACTGAGACAGTCATTTGCCTAAAAAAGCTGACATTTATAGTTCCTTCATGGGGAAAGTGTATGATCACACTGGAATTTCTTTTTACTTTTGAGAAAGCCTAGTGTGCCAGCTGCAACTGCCGAGTACCCGTACTCCAAGCATGTGCTTTGGAGTCCAACAGAACCTGCTGTGTGACTTCAAGCAGACATATCCCTCTCTGAGCCTTAGTTTCCACATCTATAAAATGGGAACAGTGATCCCTGCTTCACTAGGTGGGCTTCCTAATACACAGTAGGTTTTTATTTAGTAAAGGCAGAAACCATATCCTAGGACATTCCTTTGGAATTTCTTGGTTTCATATGTAGGAATCATACTTCAGTGATCAAACTAGATAACCAAGTCAAACTGGGCTCTAGCTGTAGGTTTTTCTTCAAGGGAGGAAAGGAAAAGAGTTAGAACTTTACTGGATGAAAGGCAAAACCAGCTCTGGAAAACCTTCCCGGCACAGAGAAGTTGAGCCCATCCTCTCCAAGCTCTTAGAAGTTTTCATGGTTACGTAATCCCTTTCCACCCAGGAATTAATGAAAATCCTGTTCTCAGGAGCTTGGCTCTTTTTCCCTGCTCAGGGCACCCACTTGTAGCTTGGGAATCTCCTGCCGGGCCCCAGCTCTAGTCTGCCTTAGGACCACTGGGACATCCCTTCTCAGCACACCTCTTAGCTTTTCCTCCAGAGGCTAAGGGCAGGGAAGTGGGAGAGAACCGGCCCCTCTCCTAGATGTCAGTTTTCTGCCAAGACTGCTGTGTCAGCAGAACAAAAGCAAGTCTCCTATTAGCCCAAAGGGGAGGGGGAGGGGAAGGGAGGGGAGGAGTGGCCTTGTGCAATTTTCCATCTCAGCAAGAGTTGGGGAAGCCAACTTGGCAGAGGACGCAACTTGAAAAATAAGAATTACAGTTTGGCCTTCTTCCACTGTGGAAAACAAAAGCCCACTCGTTCCCACCAAAGACTATTCTCTCCGCACACACCCTTTCCAGTCCAGGAACGCAGTGTGCCAGTGAGAGGTGGGTACAGACTGGCCCTCCTTCCCTATGACTTACCCAGAAACACCTAGAGTCAGGCTCAGACAAGGGGCTCATACACCACTGGCATTTTCCCAGCTAAAAAGAGTCTGCCTCAGTGTTGTAAATGACAGGCCATGCAGTCTGCCCTCTGGCCCCAGCCTGAGCGGTAACTCTGGCTCTCTGGGTCATTAGCCCATTGAGGCAGGTCTCCAGAAACCAATCTGGAGGTTGAGGAAAGAACATGTGCTCTTCACTACAGACTGCAATTCCTTATCATCTAACCCCAAAATGAAACCCACTGCCATTGAGTCAGTTCTGACTCAGAGTGATCCTATAGGACAGAGTAGAGCTGCCTCACAGGGTTTCAGAGGCTGTAAATCTTTATGGAATCAGACTACCTCATCTTTCTCCTATGGAGTGGCAGTTGGGTTCAAACCACCAGCCTTTTGGTTAGCAGCCAAGTGCTATGCCACCAGAGCTGCCTTTGCCGTCTAAACCACTAATAAAAGTGGTTTTTTTGTTGTTATTTGCCTTTGAGTCTCACCCGACTCATAGCGACCCCTCCTTGGGTTTCTGAGGCGGTATCACTATGGAAGTAGATTGCCCAACCTTCTGAGGAGTGGCTGGTGGGTTTGAACTGCCAGCCTCCTGGTTAGCAGTCAGGTGCCTTAGGCACTATGCTACCAGAGCTCCTAATAATAAAAAATAAAAGTAGTAAAAGCTCCTGAAAATAAAAGTAATAATCACTTTTGTAATGTACTTTTGTAAGTACCTACTATGGGCTCATTTCTGTAGGTTGCTTCATGGAGATGACCTCTTAATCTTATGCCAACACTAAGAGATAAGAGATGCTTTTCCACTTAACAGCGAGCAGTGGTGGGTCAGTGGTAGAATTAAGACCTTCCATGCACAAAACTCAGGTTTATTTCCTGCCCAGTGCACATTATGTCTGTCAACGGAGCTTCGAGACTAAGATGGACTCTGGAGAAAGACCTGGTGATCTGCTTCCAGAAATCAACCAGTGAGAACCCTGTGGATCACAGTGATCTGATCTGTAACGCTGGGATGGCTTAGGACCAGGCACCCTTTCATTCTGTTGTGCACGGGGGTGCCATAAGTCAGGGACGACTTGGGGGCAGCTAACAACATCTCAGGAAGAAGTAGCATTAGACTTACCAGGGCCTTGTGACTACAGCACCTACGGCCTCACCAAACGGCCTGATGCTGCCTTGGGGCTTCCTATCCTCCTTGTTGGCAGGGCACAAGACGTGCCCCCGAGACCCCAGTCCCTTTGTGGCCACGGGTAGGAGTGGCACTTTTGTTGTGTGTCACTCCCAGGAAACACTAAAGGTTCCTGAGTTCACTGTGCTTCTCTTTCAGCCCCTGCAGGCCTGTTGTTGTTGTTAGGTACCATCGAATCATTTACGATTCATAGTGACCCTGTGCACAACAGATCAAAACACTGCTCTGCCCATGCCAGCTCCATGATCCTTACTATATTTGAGCCCATCGCTGTAACAGCCACTGTGTCAGTCCATCTCATTGAGGGCCTTTCCGCAGCCACTGTGTAGAAGGTCCCCTCTTTCATCGACCCTCCACCTTACCAAGCGTGACATCCTTCTCCAGGGAATGGTCCCTTCTTACAACATGACCAAAGTAGATGAGACGAAGTCTGGCCATTCTCACAAGGAGCATTCCAGCTGTACTTCCGGAACACTTAGTTGTGCTCATGAGGAACCTACAGGCCTGGCCTTGGCTGAATCCTTACTCTCAGGCTCTTCAGTGGGTGAGGGCTTCAGGATGACCTGCTCTGGTCCGATGGGCCAGTGCTAGCCCCATGCCTGTTGTAAAGAATTTGAACTTGCTCATGGGCATTCAGTAAGAAGCCTGTGCACTCTGCCTTCCATCCCACCCCTGATTTACAGGAGGGGAAACTACTGAAATGGGACCAAAATGGTTTTGGTAGAGACTCCTCTCCCATTGTGAGAAATAAAAAAGAGCAGGAAGCATTTGTTATGCAGGACTTCTCTTCACAGGCTAGAAAAACCAAAACCAAATTCACTTTCACTGAGTCAGTTCTAACTCATAGCAACCCCTTTTGGGTTTCCAAGGTAGTAAATCTTTATGGAAGTAGATTGCCCAGTCTTCCTCCCACGAAGTGGCTGGTGAGTTTGAACTGCCAACCTTCTGGTTAGCAGTCAAATGCCTTAGGCACTATGCCATTTCCTGAAGACTCAGGATAGCCCCAGAGATTCAGAACTCCAAGTGGGCTGCTGAAAGTGGAGAGGGGGCATTCTTTGATTGTTACAAGGCCTGCAAGTAGGATAGGGCTGGGAAAGCTACCAACTTTCTCTGGATTTGGGCCAGAGGTGCTGAACATCTTGTTGTGCAGGGACAATCCATCCAAGGAAGGACTCTGCTCACTGCTCACAGTGTCAGCAGGGTCCCTCTTTGTTGGAAAACACAGACCGTCAGCACCAGGAGGCCAGGCACAGTTATCTGTTCCCCACTAAGCCCCAGCTCTAGCCCAGTGCGGGCTCCATAGAGACGGCACCTACTGAGTGAATAAGGAAATAAGATCATCGCTTCCAGGGAAACCAGATTATAAACCATTCCCACTTTGCTGCATAATTTCCTTTTTTTTTTTTTTTTGGTTCTAAATGACATGAAGATTTTTTGATTCTAGAAATAATAAATATTTATGGTAGAAACTGGGGAAAATATAAAGGAGAAAAAAAAATTCTCTATCTTCCACCCCTCAGAGACAAGCACTTTGAACCCCACGATGCATTTTCTTATGGATTTTTCTCTCCTAACAAGCGTAAGTGTATTGGAAATTTAACTAATTCATAAGCAAATTTAAAACCACCACCATTGAAAAGAAAGGATATTTCTTATTATTAAGGAATGTTTATTTCATCTCACTGTGGGGTCTTTCATTATTTAAAATGGTTCACAGTCTGATCATTTCCACCTAATGATCAGACTGAACCTTTTTAAATAATGAAAGACCCCACAGACTGTCAGATTATTTAAAATGTCAGATTAACCATGTGGTCTTTTTGGATGTAAATTTCCCTTACCACTTTGTACTGCATATCTTTATAAATCAGTAAGATATTTCTCCTCCCTTTCAATTCTGTCATATTATGAAAACTCTTAATGACCTTTCCTGCCATCCCAGGCCCAACCCACCAAAGCTTGACCTGTAGAGACAGCAGTCTAATCTCAATCAGTGAGTTCTAAGGCTTAGACTAGTGACCCCTCTCACTGCCAGGCTCTTGACCCAAATTCCTCTCCTTGACCTCCCTCCTCAGACCAGAAAGTAGGTGAAGCTCATAGTGGGTCTCCATGGTCTGCTCTGATCTTCCTGTGCCTTCTTCTCTGATGTATTCTGGAAATCTGGTCATTCCATGTAAGCTTGGTGGAGAGGCTTATCTTCATCCTTCATCTCTTTGCCTCTCGTCAAAGTTCCTCACTTTTGCCCACCCCCTACCTGCCTGACAGTTCCAGAACAGTGAGCCCAGAGAGTCTTAATCTTCACTGTGTGTGTTTTGTCACCATCTCCTCTCAAAAAGATCGTCTCTCTAGACTCTCAGGGACCTACTAATCTGCTTTAAACAAACCTCACACATACATTTCAGCATCTTGGATATTTCCAGAGATCCTCAGTGGCATCATTTGTATACTCGTCTTTGCTGCGACCCACATCCTCTGCCCATATGTCGCACTGGAGGCTTGTGGTATGATGCCCTAGTGCTCAGGAAAGCACCTAGCAAGTAGCTGACTTTCAGTTAATATTAGGTAAAGTAAGGAGGCTTGGAATGCTTCCAAACACTAGATGGGGGAGTCTTTGGAGGGATATGTTAACTTTGCAGATGGAAGCCACATTCATACATTTATCTGATGTCATACATTTATCTGTGCCATGTGGTAAGGACACAAGATTGACTGGGTCTCAGTTTTTGCAGAACCCCATGACTAGCAGGAAAGATAAAGCCAGTTGCCGCCAAGTGGACTACGACACATGGTGACTCCATGTGTATTAGAGTGGAACCACGCTCCTTGGGGTTTTCAATGGCTGGACATTTGGTTTTGGACATAGATTGTCAGGTCTGTCTTCTGAGGCGTCTCTAGGTAGACTTGAACCTTATAGTTAGCAGCCAAGCACATTAACCATTTGCATTCCCAGGGACTGCAGTGGGAAAGAAGACATGTAAATAGATAGTGTGATGTGTGCAGTAAGAAAGAACGTGGTGCCAGGAACACTTAATCCATTTGAGCTAGGTAAGAGTTTGTCAACAGGGATGAGAGGTGGAATTGGATGGGGAAGATACTCCAGGGAGAAGGACAGGTACAGAATCATGAAAGAACATTGAGTACTGGAGGAACCTGAGACTAGAATAGACTTATTGTTGTTGTTGTTATGTGCCGTTGAGTTGGCCCCGACTCATAGCGACCCCTCCTTGGGTGTATGATATTTGATCATCAGGTCTAATCTTTCATTGTCAGTAAGAGCCCCTTCCTTGCACAGATTGTTCCCAGTCTCCCTCATCCCGCCAAATCATATTAACCTGGGTCGCATTCAAACCCTTGTCCTAGACAACAAGAGTTGTGAACAGGGCTTGTGAGGACCACAGCTGGGGTTATCCAGGCCCCCATGGAAGTCCAACAGGAATACTTGATGGCAGCCAGGAATTTTGGTAGCCATGAAAACTACCCTAAAACCAAATGAAACTCACTGCCACTGAGTCTATTCTGACTCATAGTGTTTTGGAGCTCTGGTAGCATAGCGGCTAAGGCACTTGACTGCTAACCAGAAGGCTGGCGGTTCAAACCCACCAGCCACTCCTCAGAAGGAAGGTTGGGCAATCTACTTCCATAGTGATACTGCCTTGGAAACCCAAAGAGGGGTCACTATGAGTCAGATCTGACTCGATGGCAAATAACAACAACAACAGTGCCACTCTGACAAGAATATACCACAAATGGGATGGCCTTAATAAACACAAGTTTATTCTCATACAGTTTGGAGGCTTTAAGTGCAAGTTCAAAGTGCCAGGCTTTTGGGGCTGGGTGAAAGCCCCTTGACCTTGGGCTTCAGCTCTGCCTCTTGCTCCTAGCCCACTGAAGCTAGAGGCCATTTCTTCACTCAGGCAGTTACTGGCTGCTGAGGCTAACAAGCCCAAGGTCAACAAATAAAATGACAGAGTCCCAATGTTACCAAACCACACGGCAGGCCATTAATTCAAGTCCATTGGAAGTCCCAAGGTCGGAAGAGCATGGCAGGCTGCTGAATAACGACACAGCTACATGCAGGGTTCGAGTGTGCCATACTCTAGAGACTATCCCCAAGGCTTCTCCTTATATACACGGGAAGCAGACCATATCCCAAAGACAGCTACTTAGCTGCTTGTGGTAGATCCCACCATGGAGTTGATTGCCTAGTCTCATCATGGGGAACAACTCCACCAGCTGCTCAGCCACTCAATCAGGCTCAGCCAAATTGACATACAAATTTAACTACCACACATAGCAATCCCCTCATTGGGTTTCCAAGGCTTGTAAATCTTTATGGAAGCAGACTGCCCCATCTTTCTTCCATGGAGCAGCTGGTGGTTCAATACACCGACCACCATTTGGTTAGCAGCCAAATGCCTTAACCACTATGCACCAGAGCTTTTTCAAAACTACCCCAGAGGCAGCCACATTCACAGCCTCCCAGGTTGCTGGGAGTTTGTCACTACTCCCTTCTGACACTGTGTATGCTCTTGTCTTCTATAGGCAAAATTCTCTTTCGGCGAAGCCACATCCGGGACGTGGCTGTCAAACGTCTGATACCAATTGATGAGTACTGTAAGGTGAGTCTGAGAAATGCTAACACAGTCTTTCCTATGGGTGTGGTTTATTTTTCCTTTCCAGCTATAGTATGCTAATTGTGGCAGATTTGTACAGTTGAAAGAAGCGTCAAGAAATTAGAAAACTCACCCATGATCCTTCAACCCAAAGGCAACGTCTCTTAAGATTTTTATATATTTCTTTCTGGTCTTTTCTCTGTATGAATTTCTTTATAGTGTTGAGATATCCTGTGTGCATAATTTCATGTTGTTCTTTCTCTTTCTCTTCAATACTGTGGTATAAGAATTTCCCTGTGCTATTAAAAAAAATATTGAGCCTACTTTTTCATGGCTGCATAGTACTCCATTGTGTGTAAATATTCCAGAAGTTATTCAACTACCCCTTCTTGTTGGGCTTGTGGCTGGCATCCAGTCCCTTGAATGTTCTAAGCAACAAGGAGCCTGCCTTTTTGTCTTTTATTTCATTTGATTTGAGGCTGTGGTCAGGAAGGAAGCATATTTTTATTTTAACTTCTCTTAAGTATTTATTTCTCCAACTAAAAATCACTAGCAGTGCTGATGAGAGAAAAGTGGGAATAGCAAGAGATGCCTTAAAAAACAGGGCAGCACAAAACTTGGAAACAACCTAGATGTCCAACAACTAAGGAATGGATAACCAAACTTTGGTACATTCACACAATGGAATACTATGCAACGCTAAAGAATAATGTAGAATCTGCAAAACACCGCAT